>NW_026530037.1:135000-137500 GCF_028408465.1 Anastrepha ludens
AACAAGGTTTCCGTAGGTGAACCTGCGGAAGGATCATTATTGTGTTCCATATCCGTAAGAAAAACAAACAATGCCAAAACAAATAAAAACAAAAACAAACAAAAGAAAAAAAAAAAAAAAGAAAAAAAAGAAAAATTTATAATTATTTTGAATCCATATTCTTTTTATTCTTTTTCATTCAATTTGTTATCCATCAATTATATCATATTAAATATAATATGATGGTACATTTTGTAATGTTTTTTCTTATTTTTTCTTTTAAAAACCTTTAAACATGAAAATAGAAAGTTGTACTTATTATTCATTTGATTGAATGATAAGTTAATTTGTTCACAATAACAAAAGTGGTATATATTTATTATTATATTTATATATAAATAAAATGATTAAAAAAATACAAAATAATCAAACATAATAAATACCACCACTGTATTATTGTTGAACTAAGACATTCGCAACTTAATAAAAATGTTTAGAGTTAAATATATTTGATATATATTATTGAAAGAAAATCAATTTATATTTTATTATTATTATTATTTAATTTTACTCTTTCAATTAATATATGCAAAAAAAAATTGACATTTGTTATAAATAAAAATAAATAAAAAAATACTCTAAGCGGTGGATCACTTGGCTCATGGGTCGATGAAGAACGCAGCAAACTGTGCGTCATCGTGTGAACTGCAGGACACATGAACATCGACATTTTGAACGCATATCGCAGTCCATGCTGTTATGTACATTAAATTAAATTTTAAAGTACTGCTTGGACTACATATGGTTGAGGGTTGTAAGACTATGCTAAATAAGTTGCTTATTCTTTTATAAAAATAATTGAATTTAAGCAAATGTGTATATTATTGGATTTTAAATAATTCATAATATTAATAGCAAAAAAATAAAGATATATAATGAATTTTTTATTTATTAATATATTCTTAAAAAAAAAAAATCCTCTCAAATAAAATGAAATAAAAAAAATTTTGAATCTAAGTATTCTCTTTAAAAAATTTTCATATTATTTATATATATATAAAATATTAATTTATATATGTAATTAAAGGAGGAATGTCTAGCATAAAAATTAATTTTTTTTATTCTAGAATTGCCTCATTTTACATAATTATTATTTATAATATATATTTATATAAAAGGAAAAAAGAAAAATAGAGATGAAAAGATGATATAATTATTTATTAA
Organism: Anastrepha ludens; assembly: GCF_028408465.1. Taxonomy (NCBI): domain Eukaryota; kingdom Metazoa; phylum Arthropoda; class Insecta; order Diptera; family Tephritidae; genus Anastrepha; species Anastrepha ludens. Next base: position 136,204 of record NW_026530037.1, read on the forward strand.
ATTGTGAGAAGATAAAAAATATTTTAAAACAACCTCAACTCATATGGGATTACCCCCTGAATTTAAGCATATTAATGAGGGGAGGAAAAGAAACTAACAAGGATTTTCTTAATAGCGGCGAGCGAAAAGAAAATAGTTCAGCACTAAGTCACTTTGTCTATATGTCAAATGTGAGATGCAGTGTATGGAATATCTTAATATCTAGTATGAGAAATTAACGATTTAAGTCCTTCTTAAATGAGGCCATTTACCCATAGAGGGTGCCAGGCCCGTATAACGTTAATGATTACTAGAAAGATATTTCCAAAGAGTCGTGTTGCTTGATAGTGCAGCACTAAGTGGGTGGTAAACTCCATCTAAAACTAAATATAACCATGAGACCGATAGTAAACAAGTACCGTGAGGGAAAGTTGAAAAGAACTCTGAATAGAGAGTTAAATAGTACGTGAAACTGCTTAGAGGTTAAGCCCGATGAACCTGAATATCCATTATGAAAAATTCATCATTAAATAATTAAAAATAATGTGCATTTTTTTCATATAAGGACATTGTAATCTATTAACATAATAAAGTATTTATCAAAAGATCATTGGTGATATTAAGTTTATTTAAATTAATTTGCTTTTTAAGCATATTAACATAGAATAAATACTAATGATTTGATAAAGTGTTGATAGATTTTATTATATATAATGCTAAAATTCATTTTTTGAATTTTACAAAAAATTTAATATCTATGATATTAATATTTATTTGTATGCATTTATATGATTAACAATGCGAAAGATTCAGGATACCTTCGGGACCCGTCTTGAAACACGGACCAAGGAGTCTAACATATGTGCAAGTCATTGAGTTATATTAAACTTAATGGCATAATTAACTTAACTTAAAAATATAATGGGATTAATTTTTAGTCTATTTTCCTAAATAGTCAATTAATTCAATCCCGGGGCGTTCCATATAGTTATGTATAATGATAATTTATTATTATTTATACCTCTAACTGGAGCGTACCTTGAGCATATATGCTGTGACCCGAAAGATGGTGAACTATACTTGATCAGGTTGAAGTCAGGGGAAACCCTGATGGAAGACCGAAACAGTTCTGACGTGCAAATCGATTGTCAGAATTGAGTATAGGGGCGAAAGACCAATCGAACCATCTAGTAGCTGGTTCCCTCCGAAGTTTCCCTCAGGATAGCTGGTGCATTTAAAAATTATATAAAATAATCTTATCTGGTAAAGCGAATGATTAGAGGCCTTAGGGTCGAAACGATTTTAACCTATTCTCAAA
>NW_026530037.1:147500-150000 GCF_028408465.1 Anastrepha ludens
TTTTGAATCTAAGTATTCTCTTTAAAAAATTTTCATATTATTTATATATATATAAAATATTAATTTATATATGTAATTAAAGGAGGAATGTCTAGCATAAAAATTAATTTTTTTTATTCTAGAATTGCCTCATTTTACATAATTATTATTTATAATATATATTTATATAAAAGGAAAAAAGAAAAATAGAGATGAAAAGATGATATAATTATTTATTAAATTGTGAGAAGATAAAAAATATTTTAAAACAACCTCAACTCATATGGGATTACCCCCTGAATTTAAGCATATTAATGAGGGGAGGAAAAGAAACTAACAAGGATTTTCTTAGTAGCGGCGAGCGAAAAGAAAATAGTTCAGCACTAAGTCACTTTGTCTATATGTCAAATGTGAGATGCAGTGTATGGAATATCTTAATATCTAGTATGAGAAATTAACGATTTAAGTCCTTCTTAAATGAGGCCATTTACCCATAGAGGGTGCCAGGCCCGTATAACGTTAATGATTACTAGAAAGATATTTCCAAAGAGTCGTGTTGCTTGATAGTGCAGCACTAAGTGGGTGGTAAACTCCATCTAAAACTAAATATAACCATGAGACCGATAGTAAACAAGTACCGTGAGGGAAAGTTGAAAAGAACTCTGAATAGAGAGTTAAATAGTACGTGAAACTGCTTAGAGGTTAAGCCCGATGAACCTGAATATCCATTATGAAAAATTCATCATTAAATAATTAAAAATAATGTGCATTTTTTTCATATAAGGACATTGTAATCTATTAACATAATAAAAGTATTTATCAAAAGATCATTGGTGATATTAAGTTTATTTAAATTAATTTGCTTTTTAAGCATATTAACATAGAATAAATACTAATGATTTGATAAAGTGTTGATAGATTTTATTATATATAATGCTAAAATTCATTTTTTGAATTTTACAAAAAATTTAATATCTATGATATTAATATTTATTTGTATGCATTTATATGATTAACAATGCGAAAGATTCAGGATACCTTCGGGACCCGTCTTGAAACACGGACCAAGGAGTCTAACATATGTGCAAGTCATTGAGTTATATTAAACTTAATGGCATAATTAACTTAACTTAAAAATATAATGGGATTAATTTTTAGTCTATTTTCTTAAATAGTCAATTAATTCAATCCCGGGGCGTTCCATATAGTTATGTATAATGATAATTTATTATTATTTATACCTCTAACTGGAGCGTACCTTGAGCATATATGCTGTGACCCGAAAGATGGTGAACTATACTTGATCAGGTTGAAGTCAGGGGAAACCCTGATGGAAGACCGAAACAGTTCTGACGTGCAAATCGATTGTCAGAATTGAGTATAGGGGCGAAAGACCAATCGAACCATCTAGTAGCTGGTTCCCTCCGAAGTTTCCCTCAGGATAGCTGGTGCATTTAAAAATTATATAAAATAATCTTATCTGGTAAAGCGAATGATTAGAGGCCTTAGGGTCGAAACGATTTTAACCTATTCTCAAACTTTAAATGGGTAAGAACCTCACCTTTCTTGATATGAAGGTTGAGGTTATGATATAATGTGCCCAGTGGGCCACTTTTGGTAAGCAGAACTGGCGCTGTGGGATGAACCAAACGTAATGTTACGGTGCCTAAATTAACAACTCATGCAGATACCATGAAAGGCGTTGGTTGCTTAAAACAGCAGGACGGTGGACATGGAAGTCGTAATCCGCTAAGGAGTGTGTAACAACTCACCTGCCGAAGCAACTAGCCCTTAAAATGGATGGCGCTTAAGTTGTATACCTATACATTACCGCTAAAGTAGATGATTTATAAAACAATTTCGATTGATTTATAAATTTTGAAACTTTAGTGAGTAGGAGGGTACAATAGTGTGCTTAGAAGTGTTTGGCGTAAGCCTGCATGGAGCCGCTATTGGTACAGATCTTGGTGGTAGTAGCAAATAATCGAATGAGACCTTGGAGGACTGAAGTGGAGAAGGGTTTCGTGTGAACAGTGGTTGATCACGAGTTAGTCGGTCCTAAGTTCAAGGCGAAAGCCGAAAATTTTCAAGTTTTTAATAAAAAAAAATATTAATAAAATTTATATATATATTAAAAAATAATTAAATACTTGAATTATTTTGAACGAAAGGGAATACGGTTCCAATTCCGTAACCTGTTGAGTATCCGTTTGTTATTAAAAATGGGCCTTGTGCTCATCCTGGCAACAGGAACGACCATAAAGAAGCCGTCGAGAGATATCGGAAGAGTTTTCTTTTCTGTTTTATAGTCGTACTACCATGGAAGTCTTTCGAAGAGAGATATGGTAGATGGACTAGAAGAGCATGACATTTACTGTTGTGTCGATATTTTCTCCTCGGACCTTGAAAATTTATGGTGGGGTCACGCAAACTTCTCAACAGGCCGTACCAATATCCGCAGCTGGTCTCCAAGGTGAAGAGTCTCTAGTCGATAGAATAATGTAGGTAAGGGAAGTCGGCA
>NW_026530037.1:157500-160000 GCF_028408465.1 Anastrepha ludens
GGGCTGCACGCGCGCTACAATGAAAGTATCAACGTGTATTTCCTAGACCGAGAGGTCCGGGTAAACCGCTGAACCACTTTCATGCTTGGGATTGTGAACTGAAACTGTTCACATGAACTTGGAATTCCCAGTAAGTGCGAGTTATTAACTCGCATTGATTAAGTCCCTGCCCTTTGTACACACCGCCCGTCGCTACTACCGATTGAATTATTTAGTGAGGTCTCCGGACGTGATCACTGTGACGCCTCGTGTGTCACGGTTGTTTCGCAAAAGTTGACCGAACTTGATTATTTAGAGGAAGTAAAAGTCGTAACAAGGTTTCCGTAGGTGAACCTGCGGAAGGATCATTATTGTGTTCCATATCCGTAAGAAAAACAAACAATGCCAAAACAAATAAAAACAAAAACAAACAAAAGAAAAAAAAAAAAAAAAGAAAAAAAAGAAAAATTTATAATTATTTTGAATCCATATTCTTTTTATTCTTTTTCATTCAATTTGTTATCCATCAATTATATCATATTAAATATAATATGATGGTACATTTTGTAATGTTTTTTCTTATTTTTTCTTTTAAAAACCTTTAAACATGAAAATAGAAAGTTGTACTTATTATTCATTTGATTGAATGATAAGTTAATTTGTTCACAATAACAAAAGTGGTATATATTTATTATTATATTTATATATAAATAAAATGATTAAAAAAATACAAAATAATCAAACATAATAAATACCACCACTGTATTATTGTTGAACTAAGACATTCGCAACTTAATAAAAATGTTTAGAGTTAAATATATTTGATATATATTATTGAAAGAAAATCAATTTATATTTTATTATTATTATTATTTAATTTTACTCTTTCAATTAATATATGCAAAAAAAAATTGACATTTGTTATAAATAAAAATAAATAAAAAAATACTCTAAGCGGTGGATCACTTGGCTCATGGGTCGATGAAGAACGCAGCAAACTGTGCGTCATCGTGTGAACTGCAGGACACATGAACATCGACATTTTGAACGCATATCGCAGTCCATGCTGTTATGTACATTAAATTAAATTTTAAAGTACTGCTTGGACTACATATGGTTGAGGGTTGTAAGACTATGCTAAATAAGTTGCTTATTCTTTTATAAAAATAATTGAATTTAAGCAAATGTGTATATTATTGGATTTTAAATAATTCATAATATTAATAGCAAAAAAATAAAGATATATAATGAATTTTTTATTTATTAATATATTCTTAAAAAAAAAAAATCCTCTCAAATAAAATGAAATAAAAAAAATTTTGAATCTAAGTATTCTCTTTAAAAAATTTTCATATTATTTATATATATATAAAATATTAATTTATATATGTAATTAAAGGAGGAATGTCTAGCATAAAAATTAATTTTTTTTATTCTAGAATTGCCTCATTTTACATAATTATTATTTATAATATATATTTATATAAAAGGAAAAAAGAAAAATAGAGATGAAAAGATGATATAATTATTTATTAAATTGTGAGAAGATAAAAAATATTTTAAAACAACCTCAACTCATATGGGATTACCCCCTGAATTTAAGCATATTAATGAGGGGAGGAAAAGAAACTAACAAGGATTTTCTTAGTAGCGGCGAGCGAAAAGAAAATAGTTCAGCACTAAGTCACTTTGTCTATATGTCAAATGTGAGATGCAGTGTATGGAATATCTTAATATCTAGTATGAGAAATTAACGATTTAAGTCCTTCTTAAATGAGGCCATTTACCCATAGAGGGTGCCAGGCCCGTATAACGTTAATGATTACTAGAAAGATATTTCCAAAGAGTCGTGTTGCTTGATAGTGCAGCACTAAGTGGGTGGTAAACTCCATCTAAAACTAAATATAACCATGAGACCGATAGTAAACAAGTACCGTGAGGGAAAGTTGAAAAGAACTCTGAATAGAGAGTTAAATAGTACGTGAAACTGCTTAGAGGTTAAGCCCGATGAACCTGAATATCCATTATGAAAAATTCATCATTAAATAATTAAAAATAATGTGCATTTTTTTCATATAAGGACATTGTAATCTATTAACATAATAAAGTATTTATCAAAAGATCATTGGTGATATTAAGTTTATTTAAATTAATTTGCTTTTTAAGCATATTAACATAGAATAAATACTAATGATTTGATAAAGTGTTGATAGATTTTATTATATATAATGCTAAAATTCATTTTTTGAATTTTACAAAAAATTTAATATCTATGATATTAATATTTATTTGTATGCATTTATATGATTAACAATGCGAAAGATTCAGGATACCTTCGGGACCCGTCTTGAAACACGGACCAAGGAGTCTAACATATGTGCAAGTCATTGAGTTATATTAAACTTAATGGCATAATTAACTTAACTTAAAAATATAATGGGATTAATTTTTAGTCTATTTTCTTAAATAGTCAATTAATTCAATCCCGGGGCGTTCCATATAGTTATGTATAATGATAATT
>NW_026530037.1:170000-172500 GCF_028408465.1 Anastrepha ludens
TATAATGAATTTTTTATTTATTAATATATTCTTAAAAAAAAAAAATCCTCTCAAATAAAATGAAATAAAAAAAATTTTGAATCTAAGTATTCTCTTTAAAAAATTTTCATATTATTTATATATATATAAAATATTAATTTATATATGTAATTAAAGGAGGAATGTCTAGCATAAAAATTAATTTTTTTTATTCTAGAATTGCCTCATTTTACATAATTATTATTTATAATATATATTTATATAAAAGGAAAAAAGAAAAATAGAGATGAAAAGATGATATAATTATTTATTAAATTGTGAGAAGATAAAAAATATTTTAAAACAACCTCAACTCATATGGGATTACCCCCTGAATTTAAGCATATTAATGAGGGGAGGAAAAGAAACTAACAAGGATTTTCTTAGTAGCGGCGAGCGAAAAGAAAATAGTTCAGCACTAAGTCACTTTGTCTATATGTCAAATGTGAGATGCAGTGTATGGAATATCTTAATATCTAGTATGAGAAATTAACGATTTAAGTCCTTCTTAAATGAGGCCATTTACCCATAGAGGGTGCCAGGCCCGTATAACGTTAATGATTACTAGAAAGATATTTCCAAAGAGTCGTGTTGCTTGATAGTGCAGCACTAAGTGGGTGGTAAACTCCATCTAAAACTAAATATAACCATGAGACCGATAGTAAACAAGTACCGTGAGGGAAAGTTGAAAAGAACTCTGAATAGAGAGTTAAATAGTACGTGAAACTGCTTAGAGGTTAAGCCCGATGAACCTGAATATCCATTATGAAAAATTCATCATTAAATAATTAAAAATAATGTGCATTTTTTTCATATAAGGACATTGTAATCTATTAACATAATAAAGTATTTATCAAAAGATCATTGGTGATATTAAGTTTATTTAAATTAATTTGCTTTTTAAGCATATTAACATAGAATAAATACTAATGATTTGATAAAGTGTTGATAGATTTTATTATATATAATGCTAAAATTCATTTTTTGAATTTTACAAAAAATTTAATATCTATGATATTAATATTTATTTGTATGCATTTATATGATTAACAATGCGAAAGATTCAGGATACCTTCGGGACCCGTCTTGAAACACGGACCAAGGAGTCTAACATATGTGCAAGTCATTGAGTTATATTAAACTTAATGGCATAATTAACTTAACTTAAAAATATAATGGGATTAATTTTTAGTCTATTTTCTTAAATAGTCAATTAATTCAATCCCGGGGCGTTCCATATAGTTATGTATAATGATAATTTATTATTATTTATACCTCTAACTGGAGCGTACCTTGAGCATATATGCTGTGACCCGAAAGATGGTGAACTATACTTGATCAGGTTGAAGTCAGGGGAAACCCTGATGGAAGACCGAAACAGTTCTGACGTGCAAATCGATTGTCAGAATTGAGTATAGGGGCGAAAGACCAATCGAACCATCTAGTAGCTGGTTCCCTCCGAAGTTTCCCTCAGGATAGCTGGTGCATTTAAAAATTATATAAAATAATCTTATCTGGTAAAGCGAATGATTAGAGGCCTTAGGGTCGAAACGATTTTAACCTATTCTCAAACTTTAAATGGGTAAGAACCTCACCTTTCTTGATATGAAGGTTGAGGTTATGATATAATGTGCCCAGTGGGCCACTTTTGGTAAGCAGAACTGGCGCTGTGGGATGAACCAAACGTAATGTTACGGTGCCTAAATTAACAACTCATGCAGATACCATGAAAGGCGTTGGTTGCTTAAAACAGCAGGACGGTGGACATGGAAGTCGTAATCCGCTAAGGAGTGTGTAACAACTCACCTGCCGAAGCAACTAGCCCTTAAAATGGATGGCGCTTAAGTTGTATACCTATACATTACCGCTAAAGTAGATGATTTATAAAACAATTTCGATTGATTTATAAATTTTGAAACTTTAGTGAGTAGGAGGGTACAATAGTGTGCTTAGAAGTGTTTGGCGTAAGCCTGCATGGAGCCGCTATTGGTACAGATCTTGGTGGTAGTAGCAAATAATCGAATGAGACCTTGGAGGACTGAAGTGGAGAAGGGTTTCGTGTGAACAGTGGTTGATCACGAGTTAGTCGGTCCTAAGTTCAAGGCGAAAGCCGAAAATTTTCAAGTTTTTAATAAAAAAAAATATTAATAAAATTTATATATATATATTAAAAAATAATTAAATACTTGAATTATTTTGAACGAAAGGGAATACGGTTCCAATTCCGTAACCTGTTGAGTATCCGTTTGTTATTAAAAATGGGCCTTGTGCTCATCCTGGCAACAGGAACGACCATAAAGAAGCCGTCGAGAGATATCGGAAGAGTTTTCTTTTCTGTTTTATAGTCGTACTACCATGGAAGTCTTTCGAAGAGAGATATGGTAGATGGACTAGAAGAGCATGACATTTACTGTTGTGTCGATATTTTCTCCTCGGACCTTGAAAATTTATGGTGGGGTCACGCAAACTTCTCAACAGGCCG
>NW_026530037.1:197500-200000 GCF_028408465.1 Anastrepha ludens
AAATATATGGAAAATATCATCATATATATAATTTATTATTTTAATATATATTTGGTTAAATCGATGATATTATTGAAATATATAAAATGTAATTGAATTATATGAAATCAAACTGAAATGTATTTAATTGAATTTTTCCCATACATTTTACACAATGTGTGGTGTGCATGGCAAAAAACACTCACGGTGAAGGCATGTGAAATATATGAAATATAATCAAATCGAATTTATATGAAACTATATTCGATTAAATGTATGAAATTAAAATTTACCACAATACATTCATATGATAAACTGAGTAAATATATAATAAAGCCATTTGAAATATATTGAATTCTATTAAGTTAGATTTTCACCATACATTTTTCACAATGCGTTGTGTACATTGTCAGAAACACTCACGGTGAAGGCAAGTGAGATATATATGAAAGAAAATCAAATCGAATTTATATGAAACTATATTCGATTAAATGTATGAAAGTAAAATTTACCACAATACATTCATATGATAAACTGAATAAATATATAAGAAAAACATTTGAAATATATTGAATTGTATTAAGTTAAATTTTGCCCATACATTTTTCACAATACGTTGTGTACATTGTCAGAAACACTCACGGTGAAGTCAAGTGAGATATATATGAAAGAAAATCAAATCGAATTTATATGAAACTATATTCGATTAAATGTATGAAAGTAAAATTTAACAAAATTTTGCCCATACATTTTTCACAATGCGTTGTGTACATTGTCAGAAACACTCACGGTGAAGGCAAGTGAGATATATGAAAGAAAATCGAATCGAATTTATATGAAACTAAATTCGATTAAATGTATGAAAGTAAAATTTAACACAATACATTCATATGATAAACTGAATAAATTATAATAAAGACATTTCAAATATATGGAAAATATCATCATATATATAATTTAGTATTTTAATATATATTTAGTTAAGTTGATGGTATTATTGAAATATATAAAATGTAATTGAATTATATGAAATCAAACTGAAATGTATTGAATTGAATTTTTCCCATACATTTTTCACAATGTGTGGTGTGCATGGCAAAAAACACTCACGGTGAAGGCATGTGAATAATATGAAAATATCAACATTTAACTAACCAATGATATTGAAGCATATAAATCGAATCATAACTATATGAAACACGAATTTGAGTTATGTTAAACTGGTGATATTGTGGATTTATTCCTAGTTTTCCATACGTTAGTTTAAATAGAAACAATTTTCGAATATGTATACATATATGAAGAATTTATATTCTATACTAACATATTATGGAATGTAACTATTGATTGTTACCTTGGCATATTGGTGTATTGTGAGATTTCATTCATAGTTTTCCATACGTTAGTTTAAATAGAAACAATTTTCGAATATATATACATATATGAAGAATTTATATTCTATACTAACATATTATGGAATGTAACTATTGATTGTTACCTTGGCATATTGGTGTATTGTGAGATTTCATTCATAGTTTTCCATACGTTAGTTTAAATAGAAACAATTTTCGAATATATATACATATATGAAGAATTTATATTCTATACTAACATATTATGGAATGTAACTATTGATTGTTACCTTGGCATATTGGTGTATTTGTGATTTTATTCATAGTTTTCCATACGTTAGTTTAAATAGAAACAATTTTCGAATATATATACATATATGAAGAATTTATATTCTATACTAACATATTATGGAATGTAACTATTGATTGTTGCCTTGGCATATTGGTGTATTTGTGATTTTATTCATGGTTTTCCATACGTTAGTTTAAATAGAAACAATTTTCGAATATATATACATATATGAAGAATTTATATTCTATACTAACATATTATGGAATGTAACCTTGGCATATTGGTGTCATTGTATTTTATTCCTGGTATTCTATAGTTAGTTTAAATAGAAATAAATTTTTGAATTCAAAATTTTATATTCTATACTAGCATTACATAGAAATTATCCTCAACTGTTTGTTTCTTGTATACATACAGGAAATTAAACAGATGAAGAAAAAAAAAAAACAAAACAAATAAAAATTATAAGAAAAACTAAATTTTAAACAAAAGAAAAAAGGAGAAATTTTTTCAATCATATATATATTTATGATTAAAAAATAGAATTATGGAATTATTAATTTCAATTCAGAGAGAAAAATTATGTAATATATGAAATTATTACATTAAAAATGCATTTGAAGAAAAAGTAAAATGTTATTAAAAATGATACATTTGAAAATTGGCAAATATTAAGAAGAAATATCGTTCTTATATTTTTATACAAAATATATATAGAGAACGAAAATTCTTTTTCATAAAAAACGGTTTTTGAATTCTGATAAGAAAAGCTAAAGGGGTCGGCGGGAGCGCACATTGAACGAAAGAAAATGAAAGAAAAACACAACAAAGAAGAAGACCAAATAAAATACAAATATTTTATACAAATAAAAGCACA
>NW_026530037.1:202500-205911 GCF_028408465.1 Anastrepha ludens
TAAAATGATTAAAAAAATACAAAATAATCAAACATAATAAATACCACCACTGTATTATTGTTGAACTAAGACATTCGCAACTTAATAAAAATGTTTAGAGTTAAATATATTTGATATATATTATTGAAAGAAAATCAATTTATATTTTATTATTATTATTATTTAATTTTACTCTTTCAATTAATATATGCAAAAAAAAATTGACATTTGTTATAAATAAAAATAAATAAAAAAATACTCTAAGCGGTGGATCACTTGGCTCATGGGTCGATGAAGAACGCAGCAAACTGTGCGTCATCGTGTGAACTGCAGGACACATGAACATCGACATTTTGAACGCATATCGCAGTCCATGCTGTTATGTACATTAAATTAAATTTTAAAGTACTGCTTGGACTACATATGGTTGAGGGTTGTAAGACTATGCTAAATAAGTTGCTTATTCTTTTATAAAAATAATTGAATTTAAGCAAATGTGTATATTATTGGATTTTAAATAATTCATAATATTAATAGCAAAAAAATAAAGATATATAATGAATTTTTTATTTATTAATATATTCTTAAAAAAAAAAAATCCTCTCAAATAAAATGAAATAAAAAAAATTTTGAATCTAAGTATTCTCTTTAAAAAATTTTCATATTATTTATATATATATAAAATATTAATTTATATATGTAATTAAAGGAGGAATGTCTAGCATAAAAATTAATTTTTTTTATTCTAGAATTGCCTCATTTTACATAATTATTATTTATAATATATATTTATATAAAAGGAAAAAAGAAAAATAGAGATGAAAAGATGATATAATTATTTATTAAATTGTGAGAAGATAAAAAATATTTTAAAACAACCTCAACTCATATGGGATTACCCCCTGAATTTAAGCATATTAATGAGGGGAGGAAAAGAAACTAACAAGGATTTTCTTAGTAGCGGCGAGCGAAAAGAAAATAGTTCAGCACTAAGTCACTTTGTCTATATGTCAAATGTGAGATGCAGTGTATGGAATATCTTAATATCTAGTATGAGAAATTAACGATTTAAGTCCTTCTTAAATGAGGCCATTTACCCATAGAGGGTGCCAGGCCCGTATAACGTTAATGATTACTAGAAAGATATTTCCAAAGAGTCGTGTTGCTTGATAGTGCAGCACTAAGTGGGTGGTAAACTCCATCTAAAACTAAATATAACCATGAGACCGATAGTAAACAAGTACCGTGAGGGAAAGTTGAAAAGAACTCTGAATAGAGAGTTAAATAGTACGTGAAACTGCTTAGAGGTTAAGCCCGATGAACCTGAATATCCATTATGAAAAATTCATCATTAAATAATTAAAAATAATGTGCATTTTTTTCATATAAGGACATTGTAATCTATTAACATAATAAAAGTATTTATCAAAAGATCATTGGTGATATTAAGTTTATTTAAATTAATTTGCTTTTTAAGCATATTAACATAGAATAAATACTAATGATTTGATAAAGTGTTGATAGATTTTATTATATATAATGCTAAAATTCATTTTTTGAATTTTACAAAAAATTTAATATCTATGATATTAATATTTATTTGTATGCATTTATATGATTAACAATGCGAAAGATTCAGGATACCTTCGGGACCCGTCTTGAAACACGGACCAAGGAGTCTAACATATGTGCAAGTCATTGAGTTATATTAAACTTAATGGCATAATTAACTTAACTTAAAAATATAATGGGATTAATTTTTAGTCTATTTTCTTAAATAGTCAATTAATTCAATCCCGGGGCGTTCCATATAGTTATGTATAATGATAATTTATTATTATTTATACCTCTAACTGGAGCGTACCTTGAGCATATATGCTGTGACCCGAAAGATGGTGAACTATACTTGATCAGGTTGAAGTCAGGGGAAACCCTGATGGAAGACCGAAACAGTTCTGACGTGCAAATCGATTGTCAGAATTGAGTATAGGGGCGAAAGACCAATCGAACCATCTAGTAGCTGGTTCCCTCCGAAGTTTCCCTCAGGATAGCTGGTGCATTTAAAAATTATATAAAATAATCTTATCTGGTAAAGCGAATGATTAGAGGCCTTAGGGTCGAAACGATTTTAACCTATTCTCAAACTTTAAATGGGTAAGAACCTCACCTTTCTTGATATGAAGGTTGAGGTTATGATATAATGTGCCCAGTGGGCCACTTTTGGTAAGCAGAACTGGCGCTGTGGGATGAACCAAACGTAATGTTACGGTGCCTAAATTAACAACTCATGCAGATACCATGAAAGGCGTTGGTTGCTTAAAACAGCAGGACGGTGGACATGGAAGTCGTAATCCGCTAAGGAGTGTGTAACAACTCACCTGCCGAAGCAACTAGCCCTTAAAATGGATGGCGCTTAAGTTGTATACCTATACATTACCGCTAAAGTAGATGATTTATAAAACAATTTCGATTGATTTATAAATTTTGAAACTTTAGTGAGTAGGAGGGTACAATAGTGTGCTTAGAAGTGTTTGGCGTAAGCCTGCATGGAGCCGCTATTGGTACAGATCTTGGTGGTAGTAGCAAATAATCGAATGAGACCTTGGAGGACTGAAGTGGAGAAGGGTTTCGTGTGAACAGTGGTTGATCACGAGTTAGTCGGTCCTAAGTTCAAGGCGAAAGCCGAAAATTTTCAAGTTTTTAATAAAAAAAAATATTAATAAAATTTATATATATATATTAAAAAATAATTAAATACTTGAATTATTTTGAACGAAAGGGAATACGGTTCCAATTCCGTAACCTGTTGAGTATCCGTTTGTTATTAAAAATGGGCCTTGTGCTCATCCTGGCAACAGGAACGACCATAAAGAAGCCGTCGAGAGATATCGGAAGAGTTTTCTTTTCTGTTTTATAGTCGTACTACCATGGAAGTCTTTCGAAGAGAGATATGGTAGATGGACTAGAAGAGCATGACATTTACTGTTGTGTCGATATTTTCTCCTCGGACCTTGAAAATTTATGGTGGGGTCACGCAAACTTCTCAACAGGCCGTACCAATATCCGCAGCTGGTCTCCAAGGTGAAGAGTCTCTAGTCGATAGAATAATGTAGGTAAGGGAAGTCGGCAAATTAGATCCGTAACTTCGGGATAAGGATTGGCTCTGAAGATTGAGATAGTCGGGCTTGATTGGGAAGCAATACCATGGTTTATGTACTCGTTCTGGGTAAATAGAGAATTACGATTCTTGTTCCCCGGATAGTAGTTACGTAGCCAATTGTGGAACTTTCTTGCTAAAATTTTTAAGGAATTATATCATTCGATATATATTCTTTTTAAATTATAACGATTATCAATTAACAATCAATTCAGAACTGGCACGGACTTGGGGAATCCGACTGTCTAATTAAAACAAAGCATTGTGATGGCCCT
>NW_026530038.1:0-195396 GCF_028408465.1 Anastrepha ludens
TAAAGATAAAGATAAAGATAAAGATAAAGATAAAGATAAAGATAAAGATAAAGATAAAGATAAAGATAAAGATAAAGATAAAGATAAAGATAAAGATAAAGATAAAGATAAAGATAAAGATAAAGATAAAGATAAAGATAAAGATAAAGATAAAGATAAAGATAAAGATAAAGATAAAGATAAAGATAAAGATAAAGATAAAGATAAAGATAAAGATAAGATAAAGATAAAGATAAAGATAAAGATAAAGATAAAGATAAAGATAAAGATAAAGATAAAGATAAAGATAAGATAAAGATAAAGATAAAGATAAAGATAAAGATAAAGATAAAGATAAAGATAAAGATAAAGATAAAGATAAAGATAAAGATAAAGATAAAGATAAAGATAAAGATAAAGATAAAGTAAAGATAAAGATAAAGATAAAGATAAAGATAAAGATAAAGATAAAGATAAAGATAAAGATAAAGATAAAGATAAAGATAAAGATAAAGATAAAGATAAAGATAAAGATAAAGATAAAGATAAAGATAAAGATAAAGATAAAGATAAGATAAAGATAAAGATAAAGATAAAGATAAAGATAAAGATACAGATACAGATACAGATACAGATACAGATACAGTTACAGATACAGATACAGATACAGATACAGATACAGATAAAGATAAAGATACAGATACAGATACAGATACAGATACAGATACAGATACAGATACAGATACAGATACAGATAAAGATACAGATACAGGTACAGGTAAAGATAAAGATAAAGATAAAGATAAAGATAAAGATACAGATACAGATACAGATACAGATACAGATACAGTTACAGATACAGATACAGATACAGATACAGATACAGATAAAGATAAAGATACAGATACAGATACAGATACAGATACAGATACAGATACAGATACAGATACAGATACAGATAAAGATAAAGATAAAGATAAAGATAAAGATAAAGATAAAGATAAAGATAAAGATAAAGATAAAGATAAAGATAAAGATAAAGATAAAGATAAAGATAAAGATAAAGATAAAGATAAAGATAAAGATAAAGATAAAGATAAAGATAAAGATAAAGGTAAAGATAAAGATAAAGATAAAGATAAAGATAAAGATAAAGATAAAGATAAAGATAAAGATAAAGATAAAGATAAAGATAAAGATAAAGATAAAGATAAAGATAAAGATAAAGATAAAGATAAAGATAAAGATAAAGATAAAGATAAAGATAAAGATAAAGATAAAGATAAAGATAAAGATAAAGATAAAGATAAAGATAAAGATAAAGATAAAGATAAAGATAAAGATAAAGATAAAGATAAAGATAAAGCTAAAGATAAAGATAAAGATAAAGATAAAGATAAAGATAAAGATAAAGATAAAGATAAAGATAAAGATAAAGATAAAGATAAAGATAAAGATAAAGATAAGATAAAGATAAAGATAAAGATAAGATAAAGATAAAGATAAAGATAAGATAAAGATAAAGATAAAGATAAAGATAAAGATAAAGATAAAGATAAAGATAAAGATAAAGATAAAGATAAAGATAAAGATAAAGATAAAGATAAAGGTAAAGAGAAAGATAAAGATAACGATAAAGATAAAGATAAAGATAAAGATAAAGATAAAGATAAAGATAAAGATAAAGATAAAGATAAAGATAAAGATAAAGATAAAGATACAGATACAGATACAGATAAAGATAAAGATAAAGATAAAGATAAAGATAAAGATAAAGATAAAGATAAAGATAAAGATAAAGATAAAGATAAAGATAAAGATACAGGTACAAATACAGATACAGTTACAGATACATATACAGTTACAGATACAGATACAGATACATATACAGATACAGATACAGATACAGATACAGATACAGATACAGATACAAATACAGATACAGATACAGATACAGATACAGATACAGATACAGATACAGATACAGATACAGATAAGATACAGATACAGATAAAGATACAGATACAGATACAGATACAGATAAAGATAAAGATACAGATACAGATACAGATACAGATACAGATACAGATACAGATACAGATACAGATACAGATATAGATACAGATACGGATAAAGATAAAGATACAGATACAGATACAGATACAGATACAGATAAAGATACAGATACGGATACAGATAAAGATAAAGATAAAGATAAAGATAAAGATAAAGATAAAGATAAAGATAAAGATAAAGATAAAGATAAAGATAAAGATAAAGATAAAGATACAGATAAAGATACAGATACAGATACAGATACAGATACAGATACAGATACAGATACAGATACAGATACAGATACAGATACAGATACAGATAAGATAAGATAAAGATAAAGATAAAGATAAAGATAAAGATACAGATACAGATACAGATACAGATACAGATACAGATACAGGTACAGATACAGATACGGATACAGATACAGATACAGGTAAAGATAAAGATAAAGATACAGATACAGATACAGATACAGATAAAGCTAAAGATAGAGATAAAGACAAACATAAAGATAAAGATAAAGATAAAGATAAAGATACAGATACAGATAAAGATAAAGATACAGATACAGATACACATACAGATACAGATACAGATAAAGATAAAGATAACGATAACGATAAAGATAAAGATAAAGATACAGATACAGATAAAGATAAAGATACAGATAAAGATACAGATACAGATACAGATACAGATACAGATACAGATACAGATACAGATACAGATACAGATACAGATACAGATACAGATACAAATACAGATACAGATACAGATACAGATACAGATACAGATAAAGATAAAGATACAGATACAGATACAGATACAGATACAGATACAGATACAGATACAGATACAGATACAGATAAAGATACAGATACAGATACAGATACAGATACAGATAAAGATAAAGATAAAGATAAAGATAAAGATAAAGATAAAGATAAAGATAAAGATAAAGATAAAGATAAAGATAAAGATAAAGATAAAGATAAAGATAAAGATAAATATAAAGATAAAGATAAAGATAAAGATAAAGATAAAGATAAAGATAAAGATAAAGATAAAGATACAGATACAGATACAGATACAGATACAGATACAGATACAGATACAGATACAGATACAGATACAGATACAGATACAGATAAAGATAAAGTTAAGATAAAGATACAGATACAGATACAGATACAGATAAAGATAAAGATAAAGATAAAGATAAAGATAAAGATAAATATACAGATACAGATACAGATACAGATACAGATACAGATACAGATACAGATTCAGATAAGATAAGATAAAGATAAAGATAAAGTTAAGATAAAGATACAGATACAGATACATATACAGATACAGATACAGATACAGATACAGATACAGATACAGATACAGATACAGATACAGATAAAGATAAAGATACAGATACAGATACAGATACAGATACAGATACAGATACAGATACAGATACAGATACAGATAAAGATAAAGATAAAGATAAAGATAAAGATAAAGATAAAGATAAAGATAAAGATAAAGATAAAGATAAAGATAAAGATAAAGATAAAGATAAAGATAAAGATAAAGGTAAAGATAAAGATAAAGATAAAGGTAAAGATAAAGATAAAGATAAAGATAAAGATAAAGATAAAGATAAAGATAAAGATAAAGATAAAGATAAAGATAAAGATAAAGATAAAGATAAAGATAAAGATAAAGATAAAGATAAAGATAAAGATAAAGATAAAGATAAAGATAAAGATAAAGATAAAGATAAAGATAAAGATAAAGATAAAGATAAAGCTAAAGATAAAGATAAAGATAAAGATAAAGATAAAGATAAAGATAAAGATAAAGATAAAGATAAAGATAAAGATAAAGATAAAGATAAAGATAAAGATAAAGATAAAGATAAAGATAAAGATAAAGATAAAGATAAAGATAAAGATAAAGATAAAGATAAAGATAAAGATAAAGATAAAGATAAAGATAAAGATAAAGATAAAGATAAGATAAAGATAAAGATAAAGATAAAGATAAAGATAAAGATAAAGATAAAGATAAAGATAAAGAGAAAGATAAAGATAACGATAAAGATAAAGATAAAGATAAAGATAAAGATAAAGATAAAGATAAAGATAAAGATAAAGATAAAGATAAAGATAAAGATAAAGATAAAGATAAAGATAAAGATAAAGATAAAGATAAAGATAAAGATAAAGATAAAGATAAAGATAAAGATAAAGATAAAGATAAAGATAAAGATAAAGATAAAGATAAAGATAAAGATAAAGATAAAGATAAAGATAAAGATAAAGATAAAGATAAAGATAAAGATAAAGATAAAGATAAAGATAAAGATAAAGATAAAGATAAAGATAAAGATAAAGATAAAGATAAAGATAAAGATAAAGATAAAGATAAAGATAAAGATAAAGATAAAGATAAAGATAAAGATAAAGATAAAGATAAAGATAAAGATAAAGATAAAGATAAAGATAAAGATAAAGATAAAGATAAAGATAAAGATAAAGATAAAGATAAAGATAAAGATAAAGATAAAGATAAAGATAAAGATAAAGATAAAGATAAAGATAAAGATAAAGATAAAGATAAAGATAAAGATAAAGGTAAAGAGAAAGAGAAAGATAAAGATAACGATAAAGATAAAGATAAAGGTAAAGAGAAAGATAAAGATAACGATAAAGATAAAGATAAAGATACAGATACAGGTACAGGTAAAGATAAAGATAAAGATAAAGATAAAGATAAAGATACAGATACAGATACAGATACAGATACAGATACAGTTACAGATACAGATACAGATACAGATACAGATACAGATAAAGATAAAGATACAGATACAGATACAGATACAGATACAGATACAGATACAGATACAGATACAGATACAGATAAAGATAAAGATAAAGATAAAGATAAAGATAAAGATAAAGATAAAGATAAAGATAAAGATAAAGATAAAGATAAAGATAAAGATAAAGATAAAGATAAAGATAAAGATAAAGATAAAGATAAAGATAAAGATAAAGATAAAGATAAAGATAAAGATAAAGATAAAGATAAAGATAAAGATAAAGATAAAGATAAAGATAAAGATAAAGATAAAGATAAAGATAAAGGTAAAGATAAAGATAAAGATAAAGATAAAGATAAAGATAAAGATAAAGATAAAGATAAAGATAAAGATAAAGATAAAGATAAAGATAAAGATAAAGATAAAGATAAAGATAAAGATAAAGATAAAGATAAAGATAAAGATAAAGATAAAGATAAAGATAAAGATAAAGATAAAGATAAAGATAAAGATAAAGATAAAGATAAAGATAAAGATAAAGATAAAGATAAAGATAAAGATAAAGATAAAGATAAAGATAAAGATAAAGATAAAGATAAAGATAAAGATAAAGATAAAGATAAAGATAAAGATAAAGATAAAGATAAAGATAAAGATAAAGATAAAGATAAAGATAAAGATAAAGATAAAGATAAAGATAAAGATAAAGATAAAGATAAAGATAAAGATAAAGATAAAGATAAAGATAAAGGTAAAGAGAAAGATAAAGATAACGATAAAGATAAAGATAAAGATAAAGATAAAGATAAAGATAAAGATAAAGATAAAGATAAAGATACAGATACAGATACAGATAAAGATAAAGATAAAGATAAAGATAAAGATAAAGATAAAGATAAAGATAAAGATAAAGATAAAGATAAAGATACAGGTACAAATACAGATACAGTTACAGATACATATACAGTTACAGATACAGATACAGATACATATACAGATACAGATACAGATACAGATACAGATACGGATACAGATACAAATACAGATACAGATACAGATACAGATACAGATACAGATACAGATACAGATACAGATACAGATAAAGATACAGATACAGATAAAGATACAGATACAGATACAGATACAGATAAAGATAAAGATACAGATACAGATACAGATACAGATACAGATACAGATACAGATACAGATACAGATATAGATACAGATACGGATAAAGATAAAGATACAGATACAGATACAGATACAGATACAGATAAAGATACAGATACGGATACAGATATAGATACAGATAAAGATAAAGATAAAGATAAGATAAAGATAAAGATAAAGATAAAGATAAAGATAAAGATAAAGATAAAGATAAAGATAAAGATACAGATAAAGATACAGATACAGATACAGATACAGATACAGATACAGATACAGATACAGATACAGATACAGATACAGATACAGGTACAGATACAGATACAGATACAGATACAGATAAAATAAGATAAAGATAAAGATAAAGATAAAGATACAGATACAGATACAGATACAGATACAGATACAGATACAGGTACAGATACAGATACGGATACAGATACAGATACAGGTAAAGATAAAGATAAAGATACAGATACAGATACAGATACAGATAAAGATAAAGATAGAGATAAAGACAAACATAAAGATAAAGATAAAGATAAAGATAAAGATACAGATACAGATAAAGATAAAGATACAGATACAGATACACATACAGATACAGATACAGATAAAGATAAAGATAACGATAACGATAAAGATAAAGATAAAGATAAAGATAAAGATAAAGATAAAGATAAAGATACAGATAAAGATACAGATACAGATACAGATACAGATACAGATACAGATACAGATACAGATACAGATACAGATACAAATACAGATACAGATACAGATACAGATACAGATACAGATAAAGATAAAGATACAGATACAGATACAGATACAGATACAGATACAGATACAGATACAGATACAGATACAGATAAAGATACAGATACAGATACAGATACAGATACAGATAAAGATAAAGATAAAGATAAAGATAAAGATAAAGATAAAGATAAAGATAAAGATAAAGATAAAGATAAAGATAAAGATAAAGATAAAGATAAAGATAAAGATACAGATACAGATACAGATACAGATACAGATACAGATACAGATACAGATACAGATACAGATACAGATACAGATACAGATACAGATACAGATACAGATACAGATACAAATACAGATACAGATACAGATACAGATACAGATACAGATACAGATACAGATACAGATACAGATACAGATACAGATAAGATAAGATAAAGATAAAGATAAAGTTAAGATAAAGATACAGATACAGATACAGATACAGATAAAGATAAAGATAAAGATAAAGATAAATATACAGATACAGATACAGATACAGATACAGATACAGATACAGATACAGATTCAGATAAGATAAGATAAAGATAAAGATAAAGTTAAGATAAAGATACAGATACAGATACATATACAGATACAGATACAGATACAGATACATATACAGATAAAGATAAAGATAAAGATACAGATACAGATACAGATACAGATACAGATACAGATACAGATAAGATAAGATAAAGATAAAGATAAAGTTGAGATAAAGATACAGATACAGTTACAGATACAGATAAAGATAAAGATAAAGATAAAGATAAAGATAAAGATAAAGATAAAGATAAAGATAAAGATAAAGATAAAGATAAAGATAAAGATAAAGATAAAGATAAAGATAAAGATAAAGATAAAGATAAAGATAAAGATAAAGATAAAGATAAAGATAAAGATAAAGATAAAGATAAAGATAAAGATAAAGATAAAGATAAAGATAAAGATAAAGATAAAGATAAAGATAAAGATAAAGATAAAGATAAAGATAAAGATAAAGATAAAGATAAAGATAAAGATACAGATACAGATACAGATACAGATACAGATACAGATACAGATAAAGATAAAGATAAAGATAAAGATAAAGATAAAGATAAAGATAAAGATAAAGATAAAGATAAAGATAAAGATAAAGATAAAGATAAAGATAAAGATAAAGATAAAGATAAAGATAAAGATAAAGATAAAGATAAAGATAAAGATAAAGATAAAGATAAAGATAAAGATAAAGATAAGATAAAGATAAAGATAAAGATAAAGATAAAGATAAAGATAAAGATAAAGGTAAAGATAAAGATAAAGATAAAGATAAAGATAAAGATAAAGATAAAGATAAAGATAAAGATAAAGATAAAGATAAAGATAAAGATAAAGATAAAGATAAAGATAAAGATAAAGATAAAGATAAAGATAAAGATAAAGATAAAGATAAAGATAAAGATAAAGATTTAGATAAAGATAAAGATAAAGATAAAGATAAAGATAAAGATAAAGATAAAGCTAAAGATAAAGATAAAGATAAAGATAAAGATAAAGATAAAGATAAAGATAAAGATAAAGATAAAGATAAAGATAAAGATAAAGATAAAGATAAAGATAAAGATAAAGATAAAGATAAAGATAAAGATAAAGATAAAGATAAAGATAAAGATAAAGATAAAGATAAAGATAAAGATAAAGATAAAGATAAAGATAAAGATAAAGATAAAGATAAAGATAAAGATAAAGATAAAGATAAAGGTAAAGAGAAAGATAAAGATAACGATAAAGATAAAGATAAAGGTAAAGAGAAAGATAAAGATAACGATAAAGATAAAGATAAAGATACAGATACAGGTACAGGTAAAGATAAAGATAAAGATAAAGATAAAGATAAAGATACAGATACAGATACAGATACAGATACAGATACAGTTACAGATACAGATACAGATACAGATACAGATACAGATACAGATACAGATAAAGATAAAGATACAGATACAGATACAGATACAGATACAGATACAGATACAGATACAGATACAGATACAGATAAAGATAAAGATAAAGATAAAGATAAAGATAAAGATAAAGATAAAGATAAAGATAAAGATAAGATAAAGATAAAGATAAAGATAAAGATAAAGATAAAGATAAAGATAAAGATAAAGATAAAGATAAAGATAAAGATAAAGATAAAGATAAAGATAAAGATAAAGATAAAGATAAAGATAAAGATAAAGATAAAGATAAAGGTAAAGATAAAGATAAAGATAAAGATAAAGATAAAGATAAAGATAAAGATAAAGATAAAGATAAAGATAAAGATAAAGATAAAGATAAAGATAAAGATAAAGATAAAGATAAAGATAAAGATAAGATAAAGATAAAGATAAAGATAAAGATAAAGATAAAGATAAAGATAAAGATAAAGATAAAGATAAAGATAAAGATAAAGATAAAGATAAAGATAAAGATAAAGATAAAGATAAAGATAAAGATAAAGATAAAGATAAAGATAAAGATAAAGATAAAGATAAAGATAAAGATAAAGATAAAGATAAAGATAAAGATAAAGATAAAGATAAAGATAAAGATAAAGATAAAGATAAAGATAAAGATAAAGATAAAGATAAAGATAAAGATAAAGATAAAGATAAAGATAAAGATAAAGATAAAGATAAAGATAAAGATAAAGATAAAGATAAAGATAAAGATAAAGATAAAGATAAAGATAAAGATAAAGATAAAGGTAAAGAGAAAGATAAAGATAACGATAAAGATAAAGATAAAGATAAAGATAAAGATAAAGATAAAGATAAAGATAAAGATAAAGATAAAGATACAGATACAGATACAGATAAAGATAAAGATAAAGATAAAGATAAAGATAAAGATAAAGATAAAGATAAAGATAAAGATAAAGATAAAGATACAGGTACAAATACAGATACAGTTACAGATACATATACAGTTACAGATACAGATACAGATACATATACAGATACAGATACAGATACAGATACAGATACGGATACAGATACAAATACAGATACAGATACAGATACAGATACAGATACAGATACAGATACAGATACAGATACAGATAAAGATACAGATACAGATAAAGATACAGATACAGATACAGATACAGATAAAGATAAAGATACAGATACAGATACAGATACAGATACAGATACAGATACAGATACAGATACAGATATAGATACAGATACGGATAAAGATAAAGATACAGATACAGATACAGATACAGATAAAGATACAGATACGGATACAGATATAGATACAGATAAAGATAAAGATAAAGATAAAGATAAAGATAAAGATAAAGATAAAGATAAAGATAAAGATAAAGATAAAGATAAAGATACAGATAAAGATACAGATACAGATACAGATACAGATACAGATACAGATACAGATACAGATACAGATACAGATACAGATACAGGTACAGATACAGATACAGATACAGATACAGATAAAATAAGATAAAGATAAAGATAAAGATAAAGATACAGATACAGATACAGATACAGATACAGATACAGATACAGGTACAGATACAGATACGGATACAGATACAGATACAGGTAAAGATAAAGATAAAGATACAGATACAGATACAGATACAGATAAAGATAAAGATAGAGATAAAGACAAACATAAAGATAAAGATAAAGATAAAGATAAAGATACAGATACAGATAAAGATAAAGATACAGATACAGATACACATACAGATACAGATACAGATAAAGATAAAGATAACGATAACGATAAAGATAAAGATAAAGATAAAGATAAAGATAAAGATAAAGATAAAGATAAAGATAAAGATACAGATAAAGATACAGATACAGATACAGATACAGATACAGATACAGATACAGATACAGATACAGATACAGATACAAATACAGATACAGATACAGATACAGATACAGATACAGATAAAGATAAAGATACAGATACAGATACAGATACAGATACAGATACAGATACAGATACAGATACAGATACAGATAAAGATACAGATACAGATACAGATACAGATACAGATAAAGATAAAGATAAAGATAAAGATAAAGATAAAGATAAAGATAAAGATAAAGATAAAGATAAAGATAAAGATAAAGATAAAGATAAAGATAAAGATACAGATACAGATACAGATACAGATACAGATACAGATACAGATACAGATACAGATACAGATACAGATACAGATACAGATACAGATACAGATACAGATACAAATACAGATACAGATACAGATACAGATACAGATACAGATACAGATACAGATACAGATACAGATACAGATAAGATAAGATAAAGATAAAGATAAAGTTAAGATAAAGATACAGATACAGATACAGATACAGATAAAGATAAAGATAAAGATAAAGATAAATATACAGATACAGATACAGATACAGATACAGATACAGATACAGATTCAGATAAGATAAGATAAAGATAAAGATAAAGTTAAGATAAAGATACAGATACAGATACATATACAGATACAGATACAGATACAGATACATATACAGATAAAGATAAAGATAAAGATACAGATACAGATACAGATACAGATACAGATACAGATACAGATAAGATAAGATAAAGATAAAGATAAAGTTGAGATAAAGATACAGATACAGTTACAGATACAGATAAAGATAAAGATAAAGATAAAGATAAAGATAAAGATAAAGATAAAGATAAAGATAAAGATAAAGATAAAGATAAAGATAAAGATAAAGATAAAGATAAAGATAAAGATAAAGATAAAGATAAAGATAAAGATAAAGATAAAGATAAAGATAAAGATAAAGATAAAGATAAAGATAAAGATAAAGATAAAGATAAAGATAAAGATAAAGATAAAGATAAAGATAAAGATAAAGATAAAGATAAAGATAAAGATACAGATACAGATACAGATACAGATACAGATACAGATACAGATACAGATAAGATAAGATAAAGATAAAGATAAAGATAAAGATACAGATACAGATACAGATACAGATACAGATACAGATACAGATACAGATAAAGATAAAGATACAGATACAGATACAGATACGGATACAGATACAGATACAGGTAAAGATAAAGATAAAGATAGAGATACAGATACAGATACAGATACAGATACAGATACAGATACAGATACAGATACGGATACAGATACAGATACAGGTAAAGATAAAGATAAAGATACAGATACAGATACAGATACAGATACAGATACAGATAAAGATAAAGATAAAGACAAACATAAAAATAAAGACAAAGATAAAGATAAAGATAAAAATAAAGAGAAAGAGAAAGATAAAGATAAAGATAAAGATAAAGATAAAGATAAAGATAAAGATAAAGATAAAGATAAAGATAAAGATAAAGATAAAGATAAAGATAAAGATAAAGATAAAGATAAAGATAAAGATAAAGATAAAGATAAAAATAAAGATAAAGATAAATATAAAGATACAGATACAGATACAGATACAGATACAGATATAGATACAGATACAGATAAAGATAAAGATAAAGATACAGATACAGATACATATACATATACAGATACAGATAAGATAAGATAAAGATAAAGATAAAGATAAAGATAAAGATTAAGATAAAGATAAAGATACAGATAGAGATACAGATACAGATACAGATACAGATACAGATAAAGATAAAGATAAAGATAAAGATAAAGATACAGATACAGATACAGATACAGATACAGATACAGATACAGATACAGATTCAGATACAGATACAGATAAAGATAAAGATAAAGATAAAGATAAAGATAAAGATAAAGATAAAGATAAAGATAAAGATAAAGATAAAGATAAAGATAAAGATAAAGATAAAGATAAAGATAAAGATAAAGATAAAGATAAAGATAAAGATAAAGATAAAGATAAAGATAAAGATAAAGATAAAGATAAAGATAAAGATAAAGATAAAGATAAAAATAAAGATAAAGATAAAGATAAAGATAAAGATAAAGATAAAGATACAGATACAGATACAGATACAGATACAGATACAGATAAAGATAGAGATAGAGATAAAGATACATATACAGATACAGATACATATACAGATACAGACAGATAAAGATAAAGATAAAGATACAGATACAGATACAGATACAGATACAGATACAGACAAAGATACAGATACAGATAAAGATACAGATACAGATAAAGATACAGATACAGGTACAGACACAGATACAGATACAGATACAGATACAGATACAGATACAGATACAGATAAAGATACAGATACAGATAAAAATACAGATACAGATAAAGATACAGATACAGATACAGATACAGATACAGATAAAGATAAAGATAAAGATAAAGATAAAGATAAAGATAAAGATAAAGATACAGATACAGATAAAGATACAGATACAGATACAGATACAGATAAAGATAAAGATACAGATACAGATACAGATACAGATACAGATACAGATACATATACATATACAGATACAGATAAGATAAGATAAAGATAAAGATAAAGATAAAGATAAAGATAAAGATAAAGATAAAGATAAAGATAAAGATAAAGATAAAGATAAAGATACAGATAGAGATACAGATACAGATACAGATACAGATACAGATACAGATAAAGATAAAGATAAAGATAAAGATAAAGATAAAGATAAAGATACAGATACAGATACAGATACAGATACAGATACAGATACAGATACAGATACAGATACAGATACAGATACAGATAAAGATAAAGATAAAGATAAAGATAAAGATAAAGATAAAGATAAAGATAAAGATAAAGATAAAGATAAAGATAAAGATAAAGATAAAGATAAAGATAAAAATAAAGAGAAAGAGAAAGATAAAGATAAAGATAAAGATAAAGATAAAGATAAAGATAAAGATAAAGATAAAGATAAAGATAAAGATAAAGATAAAGATAAAGATAAAGATAAAGATAAAGATAAAAATAAAGATAAAGATAAATATAAAGATACAGATACAGATACAGATACAGATACAGATACAGGTACAGATACAGATACAGATACAGATACAGATAAAGATAAAGATAAAGATACAGATACAGATACAGACACAGATACAGATACAGATACAGATACAGATACAGATACAGATACAGATACAGATATAGATACAGATACAGATAAAGATACAGATACAGATACAGATACAGATACAGATACAGACACAGATACAGATAAAGATACAGATACAGATAAAAATACAGATACAGATAAAGATACAGATACAGATACAGATACAGATACAGATAAAGATACAGATACAGATACAGATACAGATAAAGATAAAGATAAAGATAAAGATACAGATACAGATACAGATACAGATACAGATACAGATACAGATAAAGATAAAGATACAGATACAGATACAGACACAGATACAGATACAGATACAGATACAGATACAGATACAGATACAGATACAGATACAGATACAGATACAGATACAGATAAAGATACAGATACAGATACAGAGACAGATACAGATACAGATACAGATACAGATACAGATACAGATACAGATACAGATACAGATACAGATAAAGATACAGATACAGATAAAGATACAGATACAGATAAAGATACAGATACAGATACAGATAAAGATAAAGATAAAGATAAAGATAAAGATAAAGATAAAGATAAAGATAAAGATAAAGATACAGATACAGATACAGATACAGATACAGATACAGATACAGATACAGTTACAGATACAGATACAGATACAGATACAGATACAGATACAGATACAGATAAAGATAAAGATACAGATACAGATACAGATACAGATACAGATACAGACACAGATACAGATACAGATACAGATAGAGATACAGATACAGATACAGATACAGTTATAGATACAGATACAGTTACAGATACAGATACAGTTACAGATACAGATACAGATACAGATACATATACAGATACAGACACAGATACAGATAAAGATACAGATACAGATAAAGATACAGATACAGATACAGATACAGATACAGATAAAGATACAGATACAGATACAGATACAGATACAGATACAGATACAGATACAGATACAGATACAGATACAGATACAGATACAGATACAGATACAGATACAGATACAGATAAAGATACAGATACAGATACAGATACAGATACAGATACAGATACAGATACAGATACAGATACAGATACAGATACAGATACAGATAAAGATACAGATACAGATAAAGATACAGATACAGATAAAGATACAGATACAGATACAGATAAAGATAAAGATAAAGATAAAGATAAAGATAAAGATACAGATACAGATACAGATACAGATACAGATACAGATACAGATACAGATACGGATAAAGATAAAGATACAGATACAGATACAGATACAGATACAGACACAGATACAGATACAGATACAGATACAGATACAGATACAGATACAGATACAGTTATAGATACAGATACAGTTACAGATACAGATACAGTTACAGATACAGATACAGATACAGATACAGATACAGATACAGACACAGATACAGATAAAGATAAAGATAAAGATACAGATACAGATACAGATACAGATACAGATACAGATACAGTTACAGATACAGATACAGTTACAGATACAGGTACAGATACAGATACAGATACAGATACAGATACAGATACAGATACAGATACAGATACAAATACAGATACAGATACAGATACAGATACAGACACAGATACAGATAAAGATACAGATACAGATAAAGATACAGATACAGATACAGATACAGATAAAGATACAGATACAGATACAGATACAGATACAGATACAGATACAGATACAAATACAGATACAGATACAGATAAAGATAAAGATAAAGATAAAGATAAAGATAAAGATAAAGATAAAGATAAAGATAAAGATAAAGATAAAGATAAAGATAAAGATAAAGATAAAGATAAAGATAAAGATAAAGATAAAGATAAAGATAAAGATAAAGATAAAGATAAAGATAAAGATAAAGATAAAGATAAAGATAAAGATAGAGATAAAGATAAAGATAAAGATACAGATACAGATACAGATACAGATACAGATACAGATACAGATACAGATGCAGATAAAGATAAAGATAAAGATAAAGATAAAGATAAAGATAAAGATAAAGATAAAGATACAGATACAGATACAGATACAGATACAGATACAGTTACAGATACAGATACAGATACAGATACAGATACAGATACAGATACAGATACAGATACAGATACAGATACAAATACAGATACAGATACAGATACAGATACAGGTAAAGATAAAGATAAAGATACAGATACAGATACAGATACAGATACAGATACAGATAAAGATAAAGATAAAGACAAACATAAAGATAAAGATAAAGATAAAGATAAAGATAAAAATAAAGAGAAAGAGAAAGATAAAGATAAAGATAAAGATAAAGATAAAGATAAAGATAAAGATAAAGATAAAGATAAAGATAAAGATAAAGATACAGATACAGATACAGATACAGATACAGATACAGATACAGGTACATATACAGATACAGATACAGATACAGATACAGATACAGATACAGATAAGATAAGATAAAGATAAAGATAAAGATAAAGATAAAGATAAAGATAAAGATAAAGATAAAGATAAAGATAAAGATAAAGATAAAGGTAAAGATAAAGATAAAGATAAAGATAAAGATAAAGATAAAGATAAAGATAAAGATAAAGATAAAGATAAAGATAAAGATAAAGATACAGATAGAGATACAGATACAGATACAGATACAGATACAGATACAGATACAGATACAGATACAGATACAGATACAGATAAAGATAAAGATAAAGATAAAGATAATGATAAAGATAAAGATAAAGATACAGATACAGATACAGATACAGATACAGATACAGATACAGATAAAGATAGAGATAAAGATACAGATACAGATACAGATACAGATACAGATACAGATACAGATACACATAAAGATAAAGATAAAGATAAAGATAAAGATACAGATACAGATACAGATACAGATACAGATACAGATACAGATACAGATAAAGATAAAGATAAAGATACAGATACAGATACAGATACAGATGCAGATACAGATACAGATACAGATACAGATACAGATACAGATACAGTTACAGATAAAGATAAAGATAAAGATAAAGATAAAGATAAAGATAAAGATAAAGATAAAGATAAAGATAAAGATAAAGATAAAGATAAAGATAAAGATAAAGATAAAGATAAAGATAAAGATAAAGATAAAGATAAAGATAAAGATAAAGATAAAGATAAAGATAAAGATAAAGATAAAGATAAAGATAAAGATAAAGATAAAGATAAAGATACAGATACAGATACAGATACAGATACAGATAAAGATAAAGATAAAGATACAGATACAGATACAGATACAGATACAGATACAGATACAGATACAGATAAAGATACAGATACAGATACAGATAAAGATAAAGATAAAGATAAAGATAATGATAAAGATAAAGATAAAGATACAGATACAGATACAGATACAGATAAAGATAAAGATAAAGATAAAGATAAAGATAATGATAAAGATAAAGATAAAGATACAGATACAGATACAGATACAGATACAGATACAGATACAGATACAGATAAAGATAGAGATAAAGATACAGATACAGATACAGATACAGATACACATAAAGATAAAGATAAAGATAAAGATAAAGATACCGATACAGATACAGATACAGATACAGATACAGATACAGATACAGATACAGATAAAGACAAAGATAAAGATACAGATACAGATACAGATACAGATGCAGATACAGATACAGATACAGATACAGATACAGATACAGATACAGTTACAGATAAAGATAAAGATAAAGATAAAGATAAAGATAAAGATAAAGATAAAGATAAAGATAAAGATAAAGATAAAGATAAAGATAAAGATAAAGATAAAGATAAAGATAAAGATAAAGATAAAGATACAGATACAGATACAGATACAGATACAGATACAGATACAGATACAGATACAGATAAAGATAAAGATAAAGATACAGATACAGATACAGATACAGATACAGATACAGATACAGATACAGATAAAGATACAGATACAGATACAGATACAGATACAGATACAGATACAGGTACAGATAAAGATAAAGATAAAGATAAAGATAAAGATACAGATACAGATACAGATACAGTTACAGATAAAGATAAAGATAAAGATAAAGATAAAGATAAAGATAAAGATAAAGATAAAGATAAAGATTAAGATAAAGATAAAGATAAAGATAAAGATAAAGATAAAGATTAAGATAAAGATAAAGATAAAGATAAAGATAAAGATAAAGATAAAGATAAAGATAAAGATAAAGATAAAGATAAAGATACAGATACAGATACAGGTACAGATAAAGATAAAGATAAAGATAAAGACAAACATAAAGATAAAGATAAAGATACAGATACAGATACAGGTAAAGATAAAGATAAAGATACAGATACAGATACAGATACAGATACAGATACAGATAAAGATACAGATACAGATACAGATACAGATACAGATACAGATACAGGTACAGATAAAGATAAAGATAAAGACAAACATAAAGATAAAGATAAAGATAAAGATAAAGATAAAGATAAAGATAAAGATAAAGATAAAGATAAAGATAAAGATAAAGATAAAGATAAAGATAAAGATAAAGATAAAGATTAAGATAAAGATAAAGATAAAGATAAAGATAAAGATAAAGATAAAGATAAAGATAAAGATAAAGATACAGATACAGATACAGGTAAAGATATAGATAAAGATACAGATACAGATACAGATACAGATAAAGATAAAGATAAAGACAAACATAAAGATAAAGATAAAGATAAAGATAAAGATAAAGATAAAGATAAAGATACAGATACAGATACAGATACAGATACAGATAAGATAAGATAACGATAACGATAAAGATAAAGATAAAGATAAAGATACAGATAAAGATACAGATACAGATACAGATACAGATACAGATACAGATACAGATACAGATACAGATACAGATACAAATACAGATACAGATACAGATACAGATACAGATAAAGATAAAGATACAGATACAGATACAGATACAGATACAGATACAGATACAGATACAGATACAGATACAGATACAGATACAGATAAAGATAAAGATAAAGATAAAGATAAAGATAAAGATAAAGATAAAGATAAAGATAAAGATAAAGATAAAGATAAAGATAAATATAAATATAAAGATAAAGATAAATATAAAGATAAAGATAAAGATAAAGATAAAGATAAAGATAAAGATAAAGATAAAGATAAAGATAAAGATACAGATACAGATACAGATACAGATACAGATACAGATACAGATACAGATACAGATACAGATACAGATACAGATACAAATACAGATAAAGATACAGATACAGATACAGATACAGATACAGATACAGATACAGATACAGATAAGATAAGATAAAGATAAAGATAAAGTTAAGATAAAGATACAGATACAGATACAGATACAGATACAGATACAGATACAGATACAGATACAGATACAGATACAGATAAAGATAAAGATAAAGATACAGATACAGATACAGATACAGATACAGATACAGATACAGATAAGATAAGATAAAGATAAAGATAAAGATAAAGTTAAGATAAAGATACAGATACAGATACAGATAAAGATAAAGATAAAGATAAAGATAAAGATGAAGATAAAGATAAAGATAAAGATAAAGATACAGATACAGAAACACATACAGATACAGATAAAGATACAGATACAGATACAGATAAAGATAAAGATACAGATACAGACACAGATACAGATACAGATACAGATACAGATACAGATACAGATACAGATACAGATACAGATACAGATACAGATAAAGATACAGATACAGATACAGATAAAGATACAGATACAGATACAGATACAGATACAGATAAAGAAACAGATACAGATACAGATACAGATACAGATAAAGATAAACATAAAGATAAAGATAAAGATAAAGATAAAGATAAAGATAAAGATAAAGATAAAGATAAAGATACAAATACAGATACAGATACAGATACAGATACAGATACAGATACAGATACAGATACAGGTAAAGAAACAGATACAGATACAGATACAGATACAGATACAGATACGGATAAAGATACGGATAAAGATAAAGATACAGATACAGATACAGATACAGATACAGATACAGATACAGATACAGATACAGATACAGATAAAGATACAGATACAGATACAGATACAGATACAGATAAAGATAAAGATAAAGATAAAGATAAAGATAGAGATAAAGACAAACATAAAGATAAAGATAAAGATAAAGATAAAGATAAAGATACAGATACAGATAAAGATAAAGATACAGATACAGATACACATACAGATACAGATACAGATAAAGATAAAGATAACGATAACGATAAAGATAAAGATAAAGATAAAGATACAGATAAAGATACAGATACAGATACAGATACAGATACAGATACAGATACAGATACAGATACAGATACAGATACAGATACAGATACAGATAAAGATAAAGATAAAGGTAAAGATAGAGATAAAGACAAACATAAAGATAAAGATAAAGATAAAGATAAAGATACAGATACAGATAAAGATAAAGATACAGATACAGATACACATAC
Source organism: Anastrepha ludens (assembly GCF_028408465.1). NCBI lineage: Eukaryota > Metazoa > Arthropoda > Insecta > Diptera > Tephritidae > Anastrepha > Anastrepha ludens. The sequence goes on from NW_026530038.1 coordinate 20,705, forward strand.
AGATACAGATACAGATAAAGATAAAGATAAAGATAAAGATAAAGATACAGATACAGATACAGATACAGATACAGATACAGATAAAGATAAAGATACAGATACAGATACAGATACAGATACAGATACAGATACAGTTACAGATACAGATACAGTTACAGATACAGATACAGTTACAGATACAGATACAGATACAGATACAGATACAGATACAGATACAGATACAGATACAGATACAGATACAGATACAGATACAGATACAAATACAGATACAGATACAGATAAAGATACAGATACAGATACAGATACAGATAAAGATAAAGATAAAGATAAAGATAAAGATAAAGATAAAGATACAGATAGAGATACAGATACAGATACAGATACAGATACAGATAAAGATAAAGATAAAGATAAAGATAAAGATAAAGATAAAGATAAAGATAAAGATAAAGATAAAGATACAGATAGAGATACAGATACAGATACAGATACAGATACAGATACAGATAAAGATAAAGATAAAGATAAAGATAAAGATAAAGATAAAGATACAGATACAGATACAGATACAGATACAGATACAGATACAGATACAGATACAGATACAGCTACAGATACAGATACAGACACAGATAAAGATAAAGATAAAGATAAAGATAAAGATAAAGATAAAGATAAAGATAAAGATAAAGATAAAGATAAAGATAAAGATAAAGATAAAGATAAAGATAAAGATAAAGATAAAGATAAAGATAAAGATAAAGATAAAGATAAAGATAAAGATAAAGATAAAGATAAAGATAAAGATAAAAATAAAGAGAAAGAGAAAGATAAAGATAAAGATAAAGATAAAGATAAAGATAAAGATAAAGATAAAGATAAAGATAAAGATAAAGATAAAGATAAAGATAAAGATAAAGATAAAGATAAAGATAAAGATAAAGATAAAGATAAAGATAAAGATAAAAATAAAGATAAAGATAAATATAAAGATACAGATACAGATACAGATACAGATACAGATACAGATACAGATACAGATACAGATACAGATACAGATAAAGATAAAGATAAAGATACAGATACAGATACAGACACAGATACAGATACAGATACAGATACAGATACAGATACAGACACAGATACAGATACAGATACAGATACAGATAAAGATACAGATACAGATACAGATACAGATACAGATACAGATACAGATACAGATACAGACACAGATACAGATACAGATACAGATACAGATACAGATACAGATACAGATACAGATACAGATACAGATAAAGATACAGATACAGATACAGATACAGATACAGATACAGATACAGATACAGATACAGATAAAGATACAGATACAGATAAAGATACAGATACAGATAAAGATACAGATACAGATACAGATAAAGATAAAGATAAAGATAAAGATAAAGATAAAGATAAAGATAAAGATAAAGATAAAGATACAGATACAGATACAGATACAGATACAGATACAGATACAGTTACAGATACAGATACAGATACAGATACAGATACAGATACAGATACAGATAAAGATAAAGATACAGATACAGATACAGATACAGATACAGATACAGACACAGATACAGATACAGATACAGATACAGATACAGATACAGATACAGATACAGATACAGATACAGATAAAGATAAAGATACAGATACAGATACAGATACAGATACAGATACAGATACAGATACAGATACAGTTACAGATACAGATACAGTTATAGATACAGATACAGTTACAGATACAGATACAGTTACAGATACAGATACAGATACAGATACAGATACAGACACAGATACAGATAAAGATACAGATACAGATAAAGATACAGATACAGATACAGATACAGATACAGATAAAGATACAGATACAGATACAGATACAGATACAGATACAGATACAGATACAGATACAGATACAGATACAGATAAAGATAAAGATACAGATACAGATACAGATACAGATACAGATACAGATACAGTTACAGATACAGATACAGTTACAGATACAGATACAGATACAGATACAGATACAGATACAGATACAGATACAGATACAGATACAGATACAGATACAGATACAGATACAGATACAGATAAAGATAAAGATACAGATACAGATACAGATACAGATACAGATACAGACACAGATACAGATACAGATACAGATACAGATACAGATACAGATACAGATACAGATACAGATAAAGATAAAGATACAGATAAAGATACAGATACAGATACAGATACAGATACAGATACAGATACAGATACAGTTACAGTTACAGATACAGATACAGATACAGATACAGATACAGATACAGATAAAGATAAAGATAAAGATAAAGATAAAGATAAAGATAAAGATAAAGATAAAGATAAAGATAAAGATAAAGATAAAGATAAAGATAAAGATAAAGATAAAGATAAAGATAAAGATAAAGATAAAGATAAAGATAAAGATAAAGATAAAGATAAAGATAAAGATAAAGATAAAGATAAAAATAAAGAGAAAGAGAAAGATAAAGATAAAGATAAAGATAAAGATAAAGATAAAGATAAAGATAAAGATACAGATACAGATACAGATACAGATACAGATACAGTTACAGATACAGATACAGATAGAGATACAGATACAGATACAGATACAGTAAAGATAAAGATACAGATACAGATACAGATACAGATACAGATACAGACACAGATACAGATACAGATACAGATACAGATACAGATACAGATACAGATACAGATACAGATACAGATACAGATAAAGATAAAGATACAGATAAAGATACAGATACAGATACAGATACAGATACAGATACAGATACAGTTACAGTTACAGATACAGATACAGATACAGATACAGATACAGATACAGATAAAGATACAGATACAGATACAGATACAGATACAGATACAGATACAGATACAGATACAGATACAGATACAGATACAGATACAGATAAAGATACAGATACAGATAAAGATACAGATACAGATAAAGATACAGATACAGATACAGATAAAGATAAAGATAAAGATAAAGATAAAGATAAAGATAAAGATAAAGATAAAGATACAGATACAGATACAGATACAGATACAGATACAGATACAGATACAGTTACAGATACAGATACAGATACAGATACAGATACAGATACAGATACAGATAAAGATAAAGATACAGATACAGATACAGATACAGATACAGATACAGACACAGATGCAGATACAGATACAGATACAGATACAGATACAGATACAGATACAGATACAGATACAGATACAGATAAAGATAAAGATACAGATAAAGATACAGATACAGATACAGATACAGATACAGATACAGATACAGTTACAGTTACAGATACAGATACAGATACAGATACAGATACAGATACAGATAAAGATAAAGATACAGATACAGATACAGATACAGATACAGATACAGACACAGATACAGATACAGATACAGATACAGATAAAGATAAAGATACAGATACAGATACAGACACAGATACAGATACAGATACAGATACAGATACAGATACAGATACAGATACAGATACAGATACAGATACAGATAAAGATACAGATACAGATACAGATACAGATACAGATACAGACACAGATACAGATAAAGATACAGATACAGATAAAAATACAGATACAGATAAAGATACAGATACAGATACAGATACAGATAAAGATACAGATACAGATACAGATACAGATAAAGATAAAGATAAAGATAAAGATACAGATACAGATACAGATACAGATACAGATACAGATACAGATACAGATAAAGATAAAGATACAGATACAGATACAGACACAGATACAGATACAGATACAGATACAGATACAGATACAGATACAGATACAGATACAGATACAGATACAGATACAGATAAAGATACAGATACAGATACAGATACAGATACAGATACAGATACAGATACAGATACAGATAAAGATACAGATACAGATAAAGATACAGATACAGATAAAGATACAGATACAGATACAGATAAAGATAAAGATAAAGATAAAGATAAAGATAAAGATAAAGATAAAGATAAAGATACAGATACAGATACAGATACAGATACAGATACAGATACAGTTACAGATACAGATACAGATACAGATACAGATACAGATACAGATAAAGATAAAGATACAGATACAGATACAGATACAGATACAGATACAGACACAGATACAGATACAGATACAGATACAGATACAGATACAGATACAGATACAGATACAGATACAGATAAAGATAAAGATACAGATACAGATACAGATACAGATACAGATACAGTTACAGATACAGATACAGTTATAGATACAGATACAGTTACAGATACAGATACAGTTACAGATACAGATACAGATACAGATACAGATACAGATACAGACACAGATACAGATAAAGATACAGATACAGATAAAGATACAGATACAGATACAGATACAGATACAGATAAAGATACAGATACAGATACAGATACAGATACAGATACAGATACAGATACAGATACAGATACAGATACAGATAAAGATAAAGATACAGATACAGATACAGATACAGATACAGATACAGATACAGTTACAGATACAGATACAGTTACAGATACAGATACAGTTACAGATACAGATACAGTTACAGATACAGATACAGATACAGATACAGATACAGATACAGATACAGATACAGATACAAATACAGATACAGATACAGATACAGATACAGACACAGATACAGATAAAGATACAGATACAGATAAAGATACAGATACAGATACAGATACAGATAAAGATGCAGATACAGATACAGATACAAATACAGATACAGATACAGATAAAGATGAAGATAAAGATAAAGATAAAGATAAAGATAAAGATAAAGATAAAGATAAAGATAAAGATAAAGATAAAGATAAAGATAAAGATAAAGATAAAGATAAAGATAAAGATAAAGATAAAGATAAAGATAAAGATAAAGATAAAGATAAAGATAAAGATAAAGATAAAGATAAAGATACAGATACAGATACAGATACAGATACAGATAAAGATAAAGATAAAGATACAGACACAGATACAGATACAGATACAGATACAGATACAGATACAGATAAAGATACAGATACAGATACAGATAAAGATAAAGATAAAGATAAAGATAATGATAAAGATAAAGATAAAGATACAGATACAGATACAGATACAGATACAGATACAGATACAGATACAGATACAGATAAAGATAAAGATAGAGATAAAGATACAGATACAGATACAGATACAGATACAGATACAGATACACATAAAGATAAAGATAAAGATAAAGATAAAGATACAGATACAGATACAGATACAGATACAGATACAGATACAGATACAGATACAGATAAAAATAAAGATAAAGATACAGATACAGATACAGATACAGATGCAGATACAGATACAGATACAGATACAGATACAGATACAGATACAGTTACAGATAAAGATAAAGATAAAGATAAAGATAAAGATAAAGATAAAGATAAAGATAAAGATAACGATAAAGATAAAGATAAAGATAAAGATAAAGATAAAGATAAAGATAAAGATAAAGATAAAGATAAAGATAAAGATAAAGATAAAGATAAAGATAAAGATAAAGATACAGATACAGATACAGATACAGATACAGATACAGATACAGATACAGATACAGATAAAGACAAAGATAAAGATACAGATACAGATACAGATACAGATACAGATACAGATACAGATACAGATAAAGATACAGATACAGATACAGATACAGATACAGATACAGGTACAGATAAAGATAAAGATAAAGATAAAGATAAAGATAAAGATACAGATACAGATACAGATACAGTTACAGATAAAGATAAAGATAAAGATAAAGATAAAGATAAAGATAAAGATAAAGATAAAGATAAAGATAAAGATAAAGATAAAGATTAAGATAAAGATAAAGATAAAGATAAAGATAAAGATAAAGATAAAGATTAAGATAAAGATAAAGATAAAGATAAAGATAAAGATAAAGATAAAGATAAAGATAAAGATAAAGATAAAGATAAAGATACAGATACAGATACAGGTACAGATAAAGATAAAGATAAAGACAAACATAAAGATAAAGATAAAGATACAGATACAGATACAGGTAAAGATAAAGATAAAGATACAGATACAGATACAGATACAGATACAGATACAGATAAAGATACAGATACAGATACAGATACAGATACAGATACAGATACAGGTACAGATAAAGATAAAGATAAAGACAAACATAAAGATAAAGATAAAGATAAAGATAAAGAGAAAGATAAAGATAAAGATAAAGATAAAGATAAAGATAAAGATAAAGATAAAGATAAAGATAAAGATAAAGATAAAGATAAAGATAAAGATAAAGATAAAGATAAAGATAAAGATAAAGATAAAGATAAAGATTAAGATAAAGATAAAGATAAAGATAAAGATAAAGATAAAGATAAAGATAAAGATAAAGATAAAGATAAAGATAAAGATACAGATACAGATACAGGTAAAGATATAGATAAAGATACAGATACAGATACAGATACAGATAAAGATAAAGATAAAGACAAACATAAAGATAAAGATAAAGATAAAGATAAAGATAAAGATAAAGATAAAGATAAAGATAAAGATACAGATACAGATACAGATACAGATACAGATAAGATAAGATAACGATAACGATAAAGATAAAGATAAAGATACAGATAAAGATACAGATACAGATACAGATACAGATACAGATACAGATACAGATACAGATACAGATACAGATACAGATACAGATACAAATACAGATACAGATACAGATACAGATACAGATACAGATAAAGATAAAGATACAGATACAGATACAGATACAGATACAGATACAGATACAGATACAGATAAAGATAAAGATAAAGATAAAGATAAAGATAAAGATAAAGATAAAGATAAAGATAAAGATAAAGATAAAGATAAAGATAAAGATAAAGATAAAGATAAAGATAAAGATAAAGATAAAGATAAAGATAAAGATAAAGATAAAGATAAAGATAAAGATAAATATAAATATAAAGATAAAGATAAAGATAAAGATAAAGATAAAGATAAAGATAAAGATAAAGATAAAGATAAAGATACAGATACAGATACAGATACAGATACAGATACAGATACAGATACAGATACAGATACAGATACAGATACAGATACAGATACAGATACAGATACAAATACAGATAAAGATACAGATACAGATACAGATACAGATACAGATACAGATACAGATAAGATAAGATAAAGATAAAGATAAAGTTAAGATAAAGATACAGATACAGATACAGATACAGATACAGATACAGATACAGATACCGATACAGATACAGATAAAGATAAAGATAAAGATACAGATACAGATACAGATACAGATACAGATACAGATACAGATACAGATAAGATAAGATAAAGATAAAGATAAAGTTAAGATAAAGATAAAGATAAAGATAAAGATAAAGATAAAGATAAAGATAAAGATAAAGATAAAGATAAAGATAAAGATAAAGATAAAGATAAAGATAAAGATAAAGATAAAGATAAAGATAAAGATACAGATACAGATACAGATACAGATACAGATACAGATACAGATACAGATACAGATACAGATACAGATACCGATACAGATACAGATAAAGATAAAGATAAAGATAAAGATACAGATACAGATACAGACACAGATACAGATACAGATACAGATACAGATACAGATACAGATACAGATACAGATACAGATACAGATAAAGATACAGATACAGATACAGATAAAGATACAGATACAGATACAGATACAGATACAGATAAAGAAACAGATACAGATACAGATACAGATACAGATAAAGATAAAGATAAAGATAAAGATAAAGATAAAGATAAAGATAAAGATAAAGATACAAATACAGATACAGATACAGATACAGATACAGATACAGATACAGATACAGATACAGATACAGATACAGATACAGATACAGGTAAAGAAACAGATACAGATACAGATACAGATACAGATACAGATACGGATAAAGATACGGATAAAGATAAAGATACAGATACAGATACAGATACAGATACAGATACAGATACAGATACAGATACAGATAAAGATACAGATACAGATACAGATACAGATACAGATAAAGATAAAGATAAAGATAAAGATAAAGATAGAGATAAAGACAAACATAAAGATAAAGATAAAGATAAAGATAAAGATACAGATACAGATAAAGATAAAGATACAGATACAGATACAGATACACATACAGATACAGATACAGATAAAGATAAAGATAACGATAACGATAAAGATAAAGATAAAGATAAAGATACAGATAAAGATACAGATACAGATACAGATACAGATACAGATACAGATACAGATACAGATACAGATACAGATACAGATACAGATACAGATACAGATAAAGATAAAGATAAAGATAAAGATAAAGATAGAGATAAAGACAAACATAAAGATAAAGATAAAGATAAAGATAAAGATAAAGATAAAGATAAAGATACAGATACAGATAAAGATAAAGATACAGATACAGATACACATACAGATACAGATACAGATAAAGATAAAGATAACGATAACGATAAAGATAAAGATAAAGATAAAGATACAGATAAAGATACAGATACAGATACAGATGCAGATACAGATACAGATACAGATACAGATACAGATACAAATACAGATACAGATACAGATACAGATACAGATAAAGATAAAGATACAGATACAGATACAGATACAGATACAGATACAGATACAGATACAGATACAGATACAGATACAGATACAGATACAGATACAGATAAAGATAAAGATAAAGATAAAGATAAAGATAAAGATAAAGATAAAGATAAAGATAAAGATAAAGATAAAGATAAAGATAAAGATAAAGATAAAGATAAAGATAAAGATAAAGATAAAGATAAAGATACAGATAGAGATACAGATACAGATACAGATACAGATACAGATAAAGATAAAGATAAAGATACAGATACAGATACATATACATATACAGATACAGATAAGATAAAGATAAAGATAAAGATAAAGATAAAGATAAAGATAAAAATAAAGATAAAGATAAATATAAAGATACAGATACAGATACAGATACAGATACAGATATAGATACAGATACAGATAAAGATAAAGATACAGATACAGATACATATACATATACAGATACAGATACAGATACAGATACAGATACAGATACAGATAAAGATAAAGATAAAGATAAAGATAAAGATAAAGATAAAGATAAAGATAAAGATAAAGATAAAGATAAAGATAAAGATAAAGATAAAGATAAAGATAAAAATAAAGATAAAGATAAATATAAAGATACAGATACAGATACAGATACAGATACAGATAAAGATACAGATACAGATACAGATAAAGATAAAGATAAAGATAAAGATAAAGATAAAGATAAAGATAAAGATAAAGATAAAGATAAAGATAAAGATACAGATAGAGATACAGATACAGATACAGATACAGATACAGATAAAGATAAAGATAAAGATACAGATACAGATACATATACATATACAGATACAGATAAGATAAGATAAAGATAAAGATAAAGATAAAGATAAAGATAAAGATAAAAATAAAGATAAAGATAAATATAAAGATACAGATACAGATACAGATACAGATACAGATATAGATACAGATACAGATAAAGATAAAGATACAGATACAGATACAGATACAGATACAGATACAGATACAGATACAGATACAGATACAGATAAAGATAAAGATAAAGATAAAGATAAAGATAAAGATAAAGATAAAGATAAAGATAAAGATAAAGATAAAGATAAAGATAAAGATAAAGATAAAGATAAAGATAAAGATAAAGATAAAAATAAAGATAAAGATAAATATAAAGATACAGATACAGATACAGATACAGATACAGATATAGATACAGATACAGATAAAGATAACGATACAGATACAGATACATATACATATACAGATACAGATAAGATAAGATAAAGATAAAGATAAAGATAAAGATAAAGATAAAGATAAAGATAAAGATAAAGATAAAGATAAAGATAAAGATAAAGATAAAGATAAAGATAAAGATAAAGATAAAGATAAAGATACAGATAGAGATACAGATACAGATACAGATACAGATACAGATAAAGATAAAGATAAAGATAAAGATAAAGATAAAGATACAGATACAGATACAGATACAGATACAGATACAGATACAGATACAGATACAGATACAGATACAGATACAGATAAAGATAAAGATAAAGATAAAGATAAAGATAAAGATAAAGATAAAGATAAAGATAAAGATACAGATACAGATACAGATACAGATACAGATAAAGATAGAGATAGAGATAAAGATACATATACAGATACAGACAGATAAAGATAAAGATAAAGATACAGATACAGATACAGATACAGATACAGATACAGACAAAGATACAGATACAGATAAAGATACAGATACAGATAAAGATACAGATACAGGTACAAACACAGATACAGATACAGATACAGATACAGATACAGATACAGATAAAGATACAGATACAGATAAAAATACAGATACAGATAAAGATACAGATACAGATACAGATACAGATACAGATAAAGATAAAGATAAAGATAAAGATAAAGATAAAGATAAAGATAAAGATAAAGATAAAGATAAAGATAAAGATACAGATACAGATAAAGATACAGATACAGATACAGATACAGATAAAGATAAAGATACAGATACAGATACAGACACAGATACAGATACAGATACAGATACATATACATATACAGATACAGATAAGATAAGATAAAGATAAAGATAAAGATAAAGATAAAGATAAAGATAAAGATAAAGATAAAGATAAAGATAAAGATAAAGATAAAGATAAAGATACAGATAGAGATACAGATACAGATACAGATACAGATACAGATACAGATAAAGATAAAGATAAAGATAAAGATAAAGATAAAGATAAAGATAAAGATAAAGATACAGATACAGATACAGATACAGATACAGATACAGATACAGATACAGATACAGATACAGATAAAGATAAAGATAAAGATAAAGATAAAGATAAAGATAAAGATAAAGATAAAGATAAAGATAAAGATAAAGATAAAGATAAAGATAAAGATAAAAATAAAGAGAAAGAGAAAGATAAAGATAAAGATAAAGATAAAGATAAAGATAAAGATAAAGATAAAGATAAAGATAAAGATAAAGATAAAGATACAGATACAGATACAGATACAGATACAGATACAGATACAGATACAGATAAAGATACAGATACAGATACAGATACAGATACAGATACAGACACAGATACAGATAAAGATACAGATAAAAATACAGATACAGATAAAGATACAGATACAGATACAGATACAGATACAGATAAAGATACAGATACAGATACAGATACAGATAAAGATAAAGATAAAGATAAAGATACAGATACAGATACAGATACAGATACAGATACAGATACAGATACAGATAAAGATAAAGATACAGATACAGATACAGACACAGATACAGATACAGATACAGATACAGATACAGATACAGATACAGATACAGATAAAGATACAGATACAGATACAGATACAGATACAGATACAGATACAGATACAGATACAGATACAGATAAAGATACAGATACAGATAAAGATACAGATACAGATAAAGATACAGATACAGATACAGATAAAGATAAAGATAAAGATAAAGATAAAGATAAAGATAAAGATAAAGATAAAGATAAAGATACAGATACAGATACAGATACAGATACAGATACAGATACAGTTACAGATACAGATACAGATACAGATACAGATACAGATACAGATACAGATAAAGATAAAGATACAGATACAGATACAGATACAGATACAGATACAGACACAGATACAGATACAGATACAGATACAGATACAGATACAGATACAGATACAGATACAGATACAGATACAGATAAAGATAAAGATACAGATACAGATACAGATACAGATACAGATACAGATACAGATACAGATACAGTTACAGATACAGATACAGTTACAGGTAAAGAAACAGATACAGATACAGATACAGATACAGATACAGATACGGATAAAGATACGGATAAAGATACGGATAAAGATAAAGATACAGATACAGATACAGATACAGATACAGATACAGATACAGATACAGATACAGATACAGATACAGATAAAGATACAGATACAGATACAGATACAGATACAGATAAAGATAAAGATAAAGATAAAGATAAAGATAAAGATAAAGATAAAGATAAAGATAGAGATAAAGACAAACATAAAGATAAAGATAAAGATAAAGATAAAGATAAAGATACAGATACAGATAAAGATAAAGATACAGATACAGATACACATACAGATACAGATACAGATAAAGATAAAGATAACGATAACGATAACGATAAAGATTAAGATAAAGATAAAGATACAGATACAGATACAGATACAGATAAAGATAAAGATAAAGATAAAGATAAAGATAAAGATAAAGATAAAGATAAAGATAAAGATACAGATAAAGATACAGATACAGATACAGATACAGATACAGATAAAGATAAAGATAAAGATAAAGATAAAGATAGAGATAAAGACAAACATAAAGATAAAGATAAAGATAAAGATAAAGATAAAGATAAAGATAAAGATACAGATACAGATAAAGATAAAGATACAGATACAGATACACATACAGATACAGATACAGATAAAGATAAAGATAACGATAACGATAAAGATAAAGATAAAGATAAAGATACAGATAAAGATACAGATACAGATGCAGATACAGATACAGATACAGATACAGATACAGATACAGATAAAGATAAAGATAAAGATAAAGATAAAGATAGAGATAAAGACAAACATAAAGATAAAGATAAAGATAAAGATAAAGATAAAGATACAGATACAGATAAAGATAAAGATACAGATACAGATACACATACAGATACAGATACAGATAAAGATAAAGATAACGATAACGATAAAGATAAAGATAAAGATAAAGATACAGATACAGATACAGATAAAGATAAAGATAAAGATAAAGATAAAGATAAAGATAAAGATAAAGATAAAGACAAAGATAAAGATAAAGATAAAGATAAAGATAAAGATAAAGATACAGATAGAGATACAGATACAGATACAGATACAGATACAGATAAAGATAAAGATAAAGATACAGATACAGATACATATACATATACAGATACAGATAAGATAAAGATAAAGATAAAGATAAAGATAAAGATAAAAATAAAGATAAAGATACAGATACAGATAAAGATAAAGATACAGATACAGATACACATACAGATACAGATACAGATAAAGATAAAGATAACGATAACGATAAAGATAAAGATAAAGATAAAGATACAGATAAAGATACAGATACAGATACAGATACAGATACAGATACAGATACAGATACAGATACAGATACAGATACAGATACAGATACAAATACAGATACAGATACAGATACAGATACAGATACAGATAAAGATAAAGATACAGATACAGATACAGATACAGATACAGATACAGATACAGATACAGATACAGATACAGATACAGATACAGATACAGATACAGATAAAGATAAAGATAAAGATAAAGATAAAGATAAAGATAAAGATAAAGATAAAGATAAAGATAAAGATAAAGATAAAGATAAAGATAAAGATAAAGATAAAGATAAAGATAAAGATAAAGATAAAGATACAGATAGAGATACAGATACAGATACAGATACAGATACAGTTACAGATACAGATACAGATACAGATACAGATACAGATACAGATACAGATAAAGATAAAGATACAGATACAGATACAGATACAGATACAGATACAGACACAGATACAGATACAGATACAGATACAGATACAGATACAGATACAGATACAGATACAGATACAGATACAGATACAGATAAAGATAAAGATAAAGATAAAGATAAAGATAAAGATAAAGATAAAGATAAAGATAAAGATAAAGATAAAGATAAAGATAAAGATAAAGATAAAGATAAAGATAAAGATAAAGATAAAGATAAAGATAAAGATAAAGATAAAGATAAAGATAAAGATAAAAATAAAGAGAAAGAGAAAGATAAAGATAAAGATAAAGATAAAGATAAAGATAAAGATAAAGATAAAGATAAAGATAAAGATAAAGATAAAGATAAAGATAAAGATAAAGATAAAGATAAAGATAAAGATAAAAATAAAGATAAAGATAAATATAAAGATACAGATACAGATACAGATACAGATACAGATACAGATACAGATACAGATACAGATACAGACACAGATACAGATAAAGATACAGATACAGATAAAAATACAGATACAGATAAAGATACAGATACAGATACAGATACAGATAAAGATACAGATACAGATACAGATACAGATAAAGATAAAGATAAAGATACAGATACAGATACAGATACAGATACAGATACAGATACAGATACAGATACAGATAAAGATAAAGATACAGATACAGATACAGACACAGATACAGATACAGATACAGATACAGATACAGATACAGATACAGATACAGATACAGATACAGATACAGATAAAGATACAGATACAGATACAGATACAGATACAGATACAGATACAGATACAGATAAAGATACAGATACAGATAAAGATACAGATACAGATAAAGATACAGATACAGATACAGATAAAGATAAAGATAAAGATAAAGATAAAGATAAAGATAAAGATAAAGATAAAGATAAAGATAAAGATAAAGATAAAGATAAAGATAAAGATAAAGATAAAGATAAAGATAAAGATACAGATACAGATACAGATACAGGTACAGATACAGATACAGATACAGATACAGATACAGATACAGATACAGATACAGATAAGATAAGATAAAGATAAAGATAAAGTTAAGATAAAGATACAGATACAGATACAGATACAGATACAGATACAGATACAGATACAGATACAGATAAAGATAAAGATACAGATACAGATACAGACACAGATACAGATACAGATACAGATACAGATACAGATACAGATACAGATACAGATACAGATAAAGATACAGATACAGATACAGATACAGATACAGATACAGATACAGACACAGATACAGATAAAGATACAGATACAGATAAAAATACAGATACAGATAAAGATACAGATACAGATACAGATACAGATAAAGATACAGATACAGATACAGATACAGATAAAGATAAAAATAAAGATACAGATACAGATACAGATACAGATACAGATACAGATACAGATACAGATACAGATAAAGATAAAGATACAGATACAGATACAGACACAGATACAGATACAGATACAGATACAGATACAGATACAGATACAGATACAGATACAGATACAGATAAAGATACAGATACAGATACAGATACAGATACAGATACAGATACAGATACAGATAAAGATACAGATACAGATAAAGATACAGATACAGATAAAGATACAGATACAGATACAGATAAAGATAAAGATAAAGATAAAGATAAAGATAAAGATAAAGATAAAGATAAAGATAAAGATAAAGATAAAGATACAGTTACAGATACAGATACAGATACAGATACAGATACAGATACAGACACAGATACAGATAAAGATACAGATACAGATAAAGATACAGATACAGATACAGATACAGATACAGATAAAGATACAGATACAGATACAGATACAGATACAGATACAGATACAGATACAGATACAGATACAGATACAGATACAGATAAAGATAAAGATACAGATACAGATACAGATACAGATACAGATACAGATACAGATACAGTTACAGATACAGATACAGTTACAGATACAGATACAGTTACAGATACAGATACAGATACAGATACAGATACAGATACAGATACAGATACAGATACAGATACAGATACAGATACAAATACAGATACAGATACAGATACAGATACAGACACAGATACAGATAAAGATACAGATACAGATAAAGATACAGATACAGATACAGATACAGATAAAGATACAGATACAGATACAGATACAAATACAGATACAGATACAGATAAAGATAAAGATAAAGATAAAGATAAAGATAAAGATAAAGATAAAGATAAAGATAAAGATAAAGATAAAGATAAAGATAAAGATAAAGATAAAGATAAAGATAAAGATAAAGATAAAGATAAGGATAAAGATAAAGATAAAGATAAAGATAAAGATAAAGATAAAGATAAAGATAAAGATAAAGATAAAGATAAAGATAAAGATAAAGATAAAGATAAAGATAAAGATAAAGATAAAGATACAGATACAGATACAGATACAGATACAGATAAAGATAAAGATAAAGATACAGATACAGATACAGATACAGATACAGATACAGATAAAGATACAGATACAGATACAGATAAAGATAAAGATAAAGATAAAGATAATGATAAAGATAAAGATAAAGATACAGATACAGATACAGATACAGATACAGATACAGATACAGATACAGATAAAGATAAAGATAGAGATAAAGATACAGATACAGATACAGATACAGATACAGATACAGATACACATAAAGATAAAGATAAAGATAAAGATAAAGATACAGATACAGATACAGATACAGATACAGATACAGATACAGATACAGATAAAAATAAAGATAAAGATACAGATACAGATACAGATACAGATGCAGATACAGATACAGATACAGATACAGATACAGATACAGTTACAGATAAAGATAAAGATAAAGATAAAGATAAAGATAAAGATAAAGATAAAGATAAAGATAAAGATAACGATAAAGATAAAGATAAAGATAAAGATAAAGATAAAGATAAAGATAAAGATAAAGATAAAGATAAAGATAAAGATAAAGATAAAGATAAAGATAAAGATAAAGATAAAGATAAAGATAAAGATAAAGATACAGATACAGATACAGATACAGATACAGATACAGATACAGATACAGATAAAGATAAAGATAAAGATACAGATACAGATACAGATACAGATACAGATACAGATACAGATACAGATAAAGATACAGATACAGATACAGATACAGATACAGATACAGATACAGGTACAGATAAAGATAAAGATAAAGATAAAGATAAAGATAAAGATACAGATACAGATACAGATACAGTTACAGATAAAGATAAAGATAAAGATAAAGATAAAGATAAAGATAAAGATAAAGATAAAGATAAAGATAAAGATAAAGATAAAGATTAAGATAAAGATAAAGATAAAGATAAAGATAAAGATAAAGATTAAGATAAAGATAAAGATAAAGATAAAGATAAAGATAAAGATAAAGATAAAGATAAAGATAAAGACAAACATAAAGATAAAGATAAAGATACAGATACAGATACAGGTACAGATAAAGATAAAGATAAAGACAAACATAAAGATAAAGATAAAGATACAGATACAGATACAGGTAAAGATAAAGATAAAGATACAGATACAGATACAGATACAGATACAGATACAGATAAAGATACAGATACAGATACCGATACAGATACAGATACAGATACAGGTACAGATAAAGATAAAGATAAAGACAAACATAAAGATAAAGATAAAGATAAAGATAAAGATAAAGAGAAAGATAAAGATAAAGATAAAGATAAAGATAAAGATAAAGATAAAGATAAAGATAAAGATAAAGATAAAGATAAAGATAAAGATAAAGATAAAGATAAAGATAAAGATAAAGATAAAGATAAAGATAAAGATAAAGATAAAGATAAAGATAAAGATAAAGATAAAGATAAAGATTAAGATAAAGATAAAGATAAAGATAAAGATAAAGATAAAGATAAAGATAAAGATAAAGATAAAGATAAAGATACAGATACAGATACAGGTAAAGATATAGATAAAGATACAGATACAGATACAGATACAGATAAAGATAAAGATAAAGACAAACATAAAGATAAAGATAAAGATAAAGATAAAGATAAAGATAAAGATAAAGATAAAGATACAGATACAGATACAGATACAGATACAGATACAGATAAGATAAGATAACGATAACGATAAAGATAAAGATAAAGATAAAGATACAGATAAAGATACAGATACAGATACAGATACAGATACAGATACAGATACAGATACAGATACAGATACAGATACAGATACAAATACAGATACAGATACAGATACAGATACAGATAAAGATAAAGATACAGATACAGATACAGATACAGATACAGATACAGATACAGATACAGATACAGATACAGATAAAGATAAAGATAAAGATAAAGATAAAGATAAAGATAAAGATAAAGATAAAGATAAAGATAAAGATAAAGATAAATATAAATATAAAGATAAAGATAAAGATAAAGATAAAGATAAAGATAAAGATAAAGATAAAGATAAAGATAAAGATAAAGATACAGATACAGATACAGATACAGATACAGATACAGATACAGATACAGATACAGATACAGATACAGATACAGATACAAATACAGATAAAGATACAGATACAGATACAGATACAGATACAGATACAGATACAGATACAGATACAGATAAGATAAGATAAAGATAAAGATAAAGTTAAGATAAAGATACAGATACAGATACAGATACAGATACAGATACAGATACAGATACAGATACAGATACCGATACAGATACAGATAAAGATAAAGATAAAGATACAGATACAGATACAGATACAGATACAGATACAGATACAGATAAGATAAGATAAAGATAAAGATAAAGTTAAGATAAAGATACAGATACAGATACAGATACAGATAAAGATAAAGATAAAGATAAAGATAAAGATAAAGATAAAGATAAAGATAAAGATACAGATACAGATACACATACAGATACAGATAAAGATACAGATACAGATACAGATAAAGATAAAGATACAGATACAGATACAGACACAGATACAGATACAGATACAGATACAGATACAGATACAGATACAGATACAGATACAGATACAGATAAAGATACAGATACAGATACAGATAAAGATACAGATACAGATACAGATACAGATACAGATAAAGAAACAGATACAGATACAGATACAGATACAGATAAAGATAAAGATAAAGATAAAGATAAAGATAAAGATAAAGATAAAGATACAAATACAGATACAGATACAGATACAGATACAGATACAGATACAGATACAGATACAGATACAGATACAGATACAGATACAGGTAAAGAAACAGATACAGATACAGATACAGATACAGATACAGATACGGATAAAGATACGGATAAAGATAAAGATACAGATACAGATACAGATACAGATACAGATACAGATACAGATACAGATACAGATAAAGATACAGATACAGATACAGATACAGATACAGATAAAGATAAAGATAAAGATAAAGATAAAGATAGAGATAAAGACAAACATAAAGATAAAGATAAAGATAAAGATAAAGATAAAGATAAAGATAAAGATAAAGATACAGATACAGATAAAGATAAAGATACAGATACAGATACACATACAGATACAGATACAGATAAAGATAAAGATAACGATAACGATAAAGATAAAGATAAAGATAAAGATACAGATAAAGATACAGATACAGATACAGATACAGATACAGATACAGATACAGATACAGATACAGATACAGATACAGATACAGATAAAGATAAAGATAAAGATAAAGATAAAGATAGAGATAAAGACAAACATAAAGATAAAGATAAAGATAAAGATAAAGATACAGATACAGATAAAGATAAAGATACAGATACAGATACACATACAGATACAGATACAGATAAAGATAAAGATAACGATAACGATAAAGATAAAGATAAAGATAAAGATACAGATAAAGATACAGATACAGATACAGATACAGATACAGATACAGATACAGATACAGATACAGATACAAATACAGATACAGATACAGATACAGATACAGATAAAGATAAAGATACAGATACAGATACAGATACAGATACAGATACAGATACAGATACAGATACAGATACAGATACAGATACAGATACAGATAAAGATAAAGATAAAGATAAAGATAAAGATAAAGATAAAGATAAAGATAAAGATAAAGATAAAGATAAAGATAAAGATAAAGATAAAGATAAAGATAAAGATAAAGATAAAGATAAAGATAAAGATAAAGATAAAGATAAAGATAAAGATAAAGATACAGATAGAGATACAGATACAGATACAGATACAGATACAGATAAAGATAAAGATAAAGATACAGATACAGATACATATACATATACAGATACAGATAAGATAAAGATAAAGATAAAGATAAAGATAAAGATAAAAATAAAGATAAAGATAAATATAAAGATACAGATACAGATACAGATACAGATACAGATATAGATACAGATACAGATAAAGATAAAGATACAGATACAGATACATATACATATACAGATACAGATACAGATACAGATACAGATACAGATACAGATAAAGATAAAGATAAAGATAAAGATAAAGATAAAGATAAAGATAAAGATAAAGATAAAGATAAAGATAAAGATAAAGATAAAGATAAAGATAAAGATACAGATACAGATAAAGATAAAGATACAGATACAGATACAGATACACATACAGATACAGATACAGATAAAGATAAAGATACAGATACAGATACACATACAGATACAGATACAGATAAAGATAAAGATAACGATAACGATAAAGATAAAGATAAAGATAAAGATACAGATAAAGATACAGATACAGATACAGATACAGATACAGATACAGATACAGATACAGATACAGATACAGATACAGATACAGATACAGATAAAGATAAAGATAAAGATAAAGATAAAGATAGAGATAAAGACAAACATAAAGATAAAGATAAAGATAAAGATAAAGATAAAGATAAAGATACAGATACAGATAAAGATAAAGATACAGATACAGATACACATACAGATACAGATACAGATAAAGATAAAGATAACGATAACGATAAAGATAAAGATACAGATAAAGATACAGATACAGATAAAGATACAGATACAGATAAAGATAAAGATACAGATACAGATACACATACAGATACAGATACAGATAAAGATAAAGATAAAGATAAAGATTAAGATAAAGATAAAGATAAAGATAAAGATAAAGATAAAGATAAAGATAAAGATAAAGATAAAGATAAAGATAAAGATAAAGATAAAGATACAGATACAGATACAGGTAAAGATATAGATAAAGATACAGATACAGATACAGATACAGATAAAGATAAAGATAAAGACAAACATAAAGATAAAGATAAAGATAAAGATAAAGATAAAGATAAAGATACAGATACAGATACAGATACAGATAAGATAAGATAACGATAACGATAAAGATAAAGATAAAGATAAAGATACAGATAAAGATACATATACAGATACAGATACAGATACAGATACAGATACAGATACAGATACAGATACAGATACAGATACAAATACAGATACAGATACAGATACAGATACAGATAAAGATAAAGATACAGATACAGATACAGATACAGATACAGATACAGATACAGATACAGATACAGATACAGATACAGATAAAGATAAAGATAAAGATAAAGATAAAGATAAAGATAAAGATAAAGATAAAGATAAAGATAAAGATAAAGATAAAGATAAAGATAAAGATAAAGATAAAGATAAAGATAAATATAAATATAAAGATAAAGATAAAGATAAAGATAAAGATAAAGATAAAGATAAAGATAAAGATAAAGATAAAGATAAAGATAAAGATAAAGATACAGATACAGATACAGATACAGATACAGATACAGATACAGATACAGATACAGATACAGATACAGATACAGATACAGATACAGATACAGATACAAATACAGATAAAGATACAGATACAGATACAGATACAGATACAGATACAGATACAGATAAGATAAGATAAAGATAAAGATAAAGTTAAGATAAAGATACAGATACAGATACAGATACAGATACAGATACAGATACAGATACAGATACAGATACCGATACAGATACAGATAAAGATAAAGATAAAGATACAGATACAGATACAGATACAGATACAGATACAGATACAGATACAGATAAGATAAGATAAAGATAAAGATAAAGTTAAGATAAAGATACAGATACAGATACAGATACACATAAAGATAAAGATAAAGATAAAGATAAAGATAAAGATAAAGATAAAGATAAAGATAAAGATACAGATACAGATACACATACAGATACAGATAAAGATACAGATACAGATACAGATAAAGATAAAGATACAGATACAGATACAGACACAGATACAGATACAGATACAGATACAGATACAGATACAGATACAGATACAGATACAGATACAGATAAAGATACAGATACAGATACAGATAAAGATACAGATACAGATACAGATACAGATACAGATAAAGAAACAGATACAGATACAGATACAGATACAGATAAAGATAAAGATAAAGATAAAGATAAAGATAAAGATAAAGATAAAGATAAAGATACAAATACAGATACAGATACAGATACAGATACAGATACAGATACAGATACAGATACAGATACAGATACAGATACAGATACAGATACAGATACAGGTAAAGAAACAGATACAGATACAGATACAGATACAGATACAGATACGGATAAAGATACGGATAAAGATAAAGATACAGATACAGATACAGATACAGATACAGATACAGATACAGATACAGATACAGATAAAGATACAGATACAGATACAGATACAGATACAGATAAAGATAAAGATAAAGATAAAGATAAAGATAAAGATAAAGATAGAGATAAAGACAAACATAAAGATAAAGATAAAGATAAAGATAAAGATAAAGATAAAGATAAAGATAAAGATAAAGATACAGATACAGATAAAGATAAAGATACAGATACAGATACACATACAGATACAGATACAGATAAAGATAAAGATAACGATAACGATAAAGATAAAGATAAAGATAAAGATACAGATAAAGATACAGATACAGATACAGATACAGATACAGATACAGATACAGATACAGATACAGATACAGATACAGATAAAGATAAAGATAAAGATAAAGATAAAGATAGAGATAAAGACAAACATAAAGATAAAGATAAAGATAAAGATAAAGATACAGATACAGATAAAGATAAAGATACAGATACAGATACACATACAGATACAGATACAGATAAAGATAAAGATAACGATAACGATAAAGATAAAGATAAAGATAAAGATAAAGATACAGATACAGATAAAGATACAGATACAGATACAGATACAGATACAGATACAGATACAGATACAGATACAGATACAAATACAGATACAGATACAGATACAGATACAGATAAAGATAAAGATACAGATACAGATACAGATACAGATACAGATACAGATACAGATACAGATACAGATACAGATACAGATACAGATAAAGATAAAGATAAAGATAAAGATAAAGATAAAGATAAAGATAAAGATAAAGATAAAGATAAAGATAAAGATAAAGATAAAGATAAAGATAAAGATAAAGATAAAGATAAAGATAAAGATAAAGATAAAGATACAGATAGAGATACAGATACAGATACAGATACAGATACAGATAAAGATAAAGATAAAGATACAGATACAGATACATATACATATACAGATACAGATAAGATAAAGATAAAGATAAAGATAAAGATAAAGATAAAGATAAAGATAAAGATAAAAATAAAGATAAAGATAAATATAAAGATACAGATACAGATACAGATACAGATACAGATATAGATACAGATACAGATAAAGATAAAGATACAGATACAGATACATATACATATACAGATACAGATACAGATACAGATACAGATACAGATACAGATAAAGATAAAGATAAAGATAAAGATAAAGATAAAGATAAAGATAAAGATAAAGATAAAGATAAAGATAAAGATAAAGATAAAGATAAAGATAAAGATAAAGATAAAGATAAAGATAAAGATAAAGATAAAAATAAAGATAAAGATAAATATAAAGATACAGATACAGATACAGATACAGATACAGATAAAGATACAGATACAGATACAGATAAAGATAAAGATAAAGATAAAGATAAAGATAAAGATAAAGATAAAGATAAAGATAAAGATAAAGATAAAGATAAAGATAAAGATAAAGATAAAGATAAAGATAAAGATACAGATAGAGATACAGATACAGATACAGATACAGATACAGATACAGATAAAGATAAAGATAAAGATACAGATACAGATACATATACATATACAGATACAGATAAGATAAGATAAAGATAAAGATAAAGATAAAGATAAAGATAAAGATAAAGATAAAGATAAAAATAAAGATAAAGATAAATATAAAGATACAGATACAGATACAGATACAGATACAGATATAGATACAGATACAGATAAAGATAAAGATACAGATGCAGATACAGATACAGATACAGATACAGATACAGATACAGATACAGATACAGATAAAGATAAAGATAAAGATAAAGATAAAGATAAAGATAAAGATAAAGATAAAGATAAAGATAAAGATAAAGATAAAGATAAAGATAAAGATAAAGATAAAGATAAAGATAAAGATAAAGATAAAGATAAAAATAAAGATAAAGATAAATATAAAGATACAGATACAGATACAGATACAGATACAGATATAGATACAGATACAGATAAAGATAAAGATACAGATACAGATGCATATACATATACAGATACAGATAAGATAAGATAAAGATAAAGATAAAGATAAAGATAAAGATAAAGATAAAGATAAAGATAAAGATAAAGATAAAGATAAAGATAAAGATAAAGATAAAGATACAGATAGAGATACAGATACAGATACAGATACAGATACAGATAAAGATAAAGATAAAGATAAAGATAAAGATAAAGATAAAGATACAGATACAGATACAGATACAGATACAGATACAGATACAGATACAGATACAGATACAGATACAGATACAGATAAAGATAAAGATAAAGATAAAGATAAAGATAAAGATAAAGATAAAGATAAAGATAAAGATAAAGATAAAGATAAAGATAAAGATACAGATACAGATACAGATACAGATACAGATAAAGATAGAGATAGAGATAAAGATACATATACCGATACAGACAGATAAAGATAAAGATAAAGATACAGATACAGATACAGATACAGATACAGATACAGATACAGACAAAGATACAGATACAGATAAAGATACAGATACAGATAAAGATACAGATACAGGTACAAACACAGATACAGATACAGATACAGATACAGATACAGATACAGATACAGATACAGATACAGATAAAGATACAGATACAGATAAAAATACAGATACAGATAAAGATACAGATACAGATACAGATACAGATACAGATAAAGATAAAGATAAAGATAAAGATAAAGATAAAGATAAAGATAAAGATAAAGATAAAGATAAAGATAAAGATAAAGATACAGATACAGATAAAGATACAGATACAGATACAGATACAGATAAAGATAAAGATACAGATACAGATACAGACACAGATACAGATACAGATACAGATACATATACATATACAGATACAGATAAGATAAGATAAAGATAAAGATAAAGATAAAGATAAAGATAAAGATAAAGATAAAGATAAAGATAAAGATAAAGATAAAGATAAAGATAAAGATAAAGATAAAGATAAAGATACAGATAGAGATACAGATACAGATACAGATACAGATACAGATACAGATACAGATAAAGATAAAGATAAAGATAAAGATAAAGATAAAGATAAAGATAAAGATAAAGATACAGATACAGATACAGATACAGATACAGATACAGATACAGATACAGATACAGATAAAGATAAAGATAAAGATAAAGATAAAGATAAAGATAAAGATAAAGATAAAGATAAAGATAAAGATAAAGATAAAGATAAAGATAAAGATAAAGATAAAGATAAAAATAAAGAGAAAGAGAAAGATAAAGATAAAGATAAAGATAAAGATAAAGATAAAGATAAAGATAAAGATAAAGATAAAGATAAAGATAAAGATACAGATACAGATACAGATACAGATACAGATACAGATACAGATACAGATAAAGATACAGATACAGATACAGATACAGATACAGATACAGACACAGATACAGATAAAGATACAGATACAGATAAAAATACAGATACAGATAAAGATACAGATACAGATACAGATACAGATACAGATAAAGATACAGATACACATACAGATACAGATAAAGATAAAGATAAAGATAAAGATACAGATACAGATACAGATACAGATACAGATACAGATACAGATACAGATAAAGATAAAGATACAGATACAGATACAGACACAGATACAGATACAGATACAGATACAGATACAGATACAGATACAGATACAGATACAGATAAAGATACAGATACAGATACAGATACAGATACAGATACAGATACAGATACAGATACAGATACAGATACAGATACAGATACAGATACAGATACAGATACAGATAAAGATACAGATACAGATAAAGATACAGATACAGATAAAGATACAGATACAGATACAGATAAAGATAAAGATAAAGATAAAGATAAAGATAAAGATAAAGATAAAGATACAGATACAGATACAGATACAGATACAGATACAGATACAGTTACAGATACAGATACAGATACAGATACAGATACAGATAAAGATAAAGATACAGATACAGATACAGATACAGATACAGATACAGATACAGACACAGATACAGATACAGATACAGATACAGATACAGATACAGATACAGATACAGATACAGATAAAGATAAAGATACAGATACAGATACAGATACAGATACAGATACAGTTACAGATACAGATACAGTTACAGATACAGATACAGATACAGGTAAAGAAACAGATACAGATACAGATACAGATACAGATACAGATACGGATAAAGATACGGATAAAGATAAAGATACAGATACAGATACAGATACAGATACAGATACAGATACAGATACAGATACAGATAAAGATACAGATACAGATACAGATACAGATACAGATAAAGATAAAGATAAAGATAAAGATAAAGATAAAGATAGAGATAAAGACAAACATAAAGATAAAGATAAAGATAAAGATAAAGATAAAGATAAAGATACAGATACAGATAAAGATAAAGATACAGATACAGATACACATACAGATACAGATACAGATAAAGATAAAGATAACGATAACGATAACGATAAAGATAAAGATAAAGATAAAGATACAGATACAGATACAGATACAGATAAAGATAAAGATAAAGATAAAGATAAAGATAAAGATAAAGATAAAGATAAAGATAAAGATAAAGATAAAGATACAGATAAAGATACAGATACAGATACAGATACAGATACAGATAAAGATAAAGATAAAGATAAAGATAAAGATAGAGATAAAGACAAACATAAAGATAAAGATAAAGATAAAGATAAAGATACAGATACAGATAAAGATAAAGATACAGATACAGATACACATACAGATACAGATACAGATAAAGATAAAGATAACGATAACGATAAAGATAAAGATAAAGATAAAGATACAGATAAAGATACAGATACAGATACAGATACAGATACAGATACAGATACAGATACAGATACAGATACAGATAAAGATAAAGATAAAGATAAAGATAAAGATAGAGATAAAGACAAACATAAAGATAAAGATAAAGATAAAGATAAAGATAAAGATAAAGATAAAGATACAGATACAGATAAAATAAAGATACAGATACAGATACACATACAGATACAGATACAGATAAAGATAAAGATAACGATAACGATAAAGATAAAGATAAAGATAAAGATACAGATACAGATACAGATAAAGATAAAGATAAAGATAAAGATAAAGATAAAGATAAAGATAAAGATAAAGATAAAGATAAAGATAAAGATAAAGATAAAGATAAAGATACAGATAGAGATACAGATACAGATACAGATACAGATACAGATAAAGATAAAGATAAAGATACAGATACAGATACATATACATATACAGATACAGATAAGATAAAGATAAAGATAAAGATAAAGATAAAGATAAAGATAAAAATAAAGATAAAGATACAGATACAGATACAGATAAAGATAAAGATACAGATACAGATACACATACAGATACAGATACAGATAAAGATAAAGATAACGATAACGATAAAGATAAAGATAAAGATAAAGATACAGATAAAGATACAGATACAGATACAGATACAGATACAGATACAGATACAGATACAGATACAGATACAGATACAGATACAAATACAGATACAGATACAGATACAGATACAGATACAGATAAAGATAAAGATAAAGATACAGATACAGATACAGATACAGATACAGATACAGATACAGATACAGATACAGATACAGATACAGATACAGATACAGATACAGATACAGATACAGATACAGATAAAGATAAAGATAAAGATAAAGATAAAGATAAAGATAAAGATAAAGATAAAGATAAAGATAAAGATAAAGATAAAGATAAAGATAAAGATAAAGATAAAGACAAAGATAAAGATAAAGATAAAGATAAAGATAAAGATAAAGATAAAGATAAAGATAAAGATAAAGATAAAGATAAAGATAAAGATAAAGATAAAGATACAGATAGAGATACAGATACAGATACAGATACAGATACAGATAAAGATAAAGATAAAGATACAGATACAGATACATATACATATACAGATACAGATAAGATAAAGATAAAGATAAAGATAAAGATAAAAATAAAGATAAAGATAAATATAAAGATACAGATACAGATACAGATACAGATACAGATATAGATACAGATACAGATAAAGATAAAGATAAAGATACAGATACAGATACATATACATATACAGATACAGATACAGATACAGATACAGATACAGATACAGATAAAGATAAAGATAAAGATAAAGATAAAGATAAAGATAAAGATAAAGATAAAGATAAAGATAAAGATAAAGATAAAGATAAAGATAAAGATAAAGATAAAGATAAAGATAAAGATAAAGATAAAGATAAAAATAAAAATAAAGATAAAGATAAATATAAAGATACAGATACAGATACAGATACAGATACAGATACAGATAAAGATACAGATACAGATACAGATAAAGATAAAGATAAAGATAAAGATAAAGATAAAGATAAAGATAAAGATAAAGATAAAGATAAAGATAAAGATAAAGATAAAGATAAAGATACAGATAGAGATACAGATACAGATACAGATACAGATACAGATAAAGATAAAGATAAAGATACAGATACAGATACATATACATATACAGATACAGATAAGATAAGATAAAGATAAAGATAAAGATAAAGATAAAGATAAAAATAAAGATAAAGATAAATATAAAGATACAGATACAGATACAGATACAGATATAGATACAGATACAGATAAAGATAAAGATACAGATACAGATACAGATACAGATACAGATACAGATACAGATACAGATACAGATACAGATAAAGATAAAGATAAAGATAAAGATAAAGATAAAGATAAAGATAAAGATAAAGATAAAGATAAAGATAAAGATAAAAATAAAGATAAAGATAAATATAAAGGTACAGATACAGATACAGATACAGATATAGATATAGATACAGATACAGATAAAGATAAAGATACAGATACAGATACAGATACATATACATATACAGATACAGATAAGATAAGATAAAGATAAAGATAAAGATAAAGATAAAGATAAAGATAAAGATAAAGATAAAGATAAAGATAAAGATAAAGATAAAGATAAAGATAAAGATAAAGATAAAGATAAAGATAAAGATAAAGATAAAGATACAGATAGAGATACAGATACAGATACAGATACAGATACAGATAAAGATAAAGATAAAGATAAAGATAAAGATAAAGATAAAGATACAGATACAGATACAGATACAGATACAGATACAGATACAGATACAGATACAGATACAGATACAGATACAGATACAGATACAGATACAGATAAAGATAAAGATAAAGATAAAGATAAAGATAAAGATAAAGATAAAGATAAAGATAAAGATAAAGATAAAGATACAGATACAGATACAGATACAGATACAGATACAGATACAGATAAAGATAGAGATAGAGATAAAGATACATATACAGATACAGACAGATAAAGATAAAGATAAAGATAAAGATACAGATACAGATACAGATACAGATACAGATACAGACAAAGATACAGATACAGATAAAGATACAGATACAGATAAAGATACAGATACAGGTACAAACACAGATACAGATACAGATACAGATACAGATACAGATACAGATACAGATACAGATACAGATACAGATAAAGATACAGATACAGATAAAAATTCAGATACAGATAAAGATACAGATACAGATACAGATACAGATACAGATAAAGATAAAGATAAAGATAAAGATAAAGATAAAGATAAAGATAAAGATAAAGATAAAGATAAAGATAAAGATAAAGATAAAGATAAAGATAAAGATAAAGATAAAGATACAGATACAGATAAAGATACAGATACAGATACAGATACAGATACAGATAAAGATAAAGATACAGATACAGATACAGACACAGATACAGATACAGATACAGATACATATACATATACAGATACAGATAAGGTAAGATAAAGATAAAGATAAAGATAAAGATAAAGATAAAGATAAAGATAAAGATAAAGATAAAGATAAAGATAAAGATACAGATAGAGATACAGATACAGATACAGATACAGATACAGATACAGATAAAGATAAAGATAAAGATAAAGATAAAGATAAAGATAAAGATAAAGATACAGATACAGATACAGATACAGATACAGATACAGATACAGATACAGATACAGATACAGATACAGATACAGATAAAGATAAAGATAAAGATAAAGATAAAGATAAAGATAAAGATAAAGATAAAGATAAAGATAAAGATAAAGATAAAGATAAAGATAAAGATAAAGATAAAGATAAAGATAAAGATAAAGATAAAGATAAAGATAAAGATAAAGATAAAGATAAAGATAAAAATAAAGAGAAAGAGAAAGATAAAGATAAAGATAAAGATAAAGATAAAGATAAAGATAAAGATAAAGATAAAGATAAAAATAAAGATAAAGATAAATATAAAGATACAGATACAGATACAGATACAGATACAGATACAGATAAAGATAAAGATACAGATACAGATACAGACACAGATACAGATACAGATACAGATACAGACACAGATACAGATACAGATAAAGATACAGATACAGATACAGATACAGATACAGATACAGATACAGACACAGATACAGATAAAGATACAGATACAGATAAAAATACAGATACAGATAAAGATACAGATACAGATACAGATACAGATACAGATAAAGATACAGATACAGATACAGATACAGATAAAGATAAAGATAAAGATAAAGATACAGATACAGATACAGATACAGATACAGATACAGATACAGATACAGATAAAGATAAAGATAAAGATAAAGATAAAGATAAAGATAAAGATAAAGATACAGATACAGATACAGATACAGATACAGATACAGATACAGATACAGATACAGATACAGTTACAGATACAGATACAGATAAAGATACAGATACAGATACAGATACAGATAAAGATAAAGATAAAGATAAAGATACAGATACAGATACAGATACAGATACAGATACAGATACAGATACAGATACAGATACAGATAAAGGTACAGATACAGATACAGATACAGATACAGATACAGATACAGATACAGATACAGATACAGATACAGATACAGATACAGATACAGATACAGATACAGATAAAGATACAGATACAGATAAAGATACAGATACAGATAAAGATACAGATACAGATACAGATAAAGATAAAGATAAAGATAAAGATAAAGATAAAGATAAAGATAAAGATAAAGATAAAGATAAAGATAAAGATACAGATACAGATACAGATACAGATACAGATACAGATACAGATACAGTTACAGATACAGATACAGATACAGATACAGATACAGATACAGATACAGATAAAGATAAAGATACAGATACAGATACAGATACAGATACAGATACAGACACAGATACAGATACAGATACAGATACAGATACAGATACAGATACAGACACAGATACAGATACAGATAAAGATACAGATACAGATACAGATACAGATACAGATACAGACACAGATACAGATAAAGATACAGATACAGATAAAAATACAGATACAGATAAAGATACAGATACAGATACAGATACAGATACAGATAAAGATACAGATACAGATACAGATACAGATAAAGATAAAGATAAAGATAAAGATAAAGATACAGATACAGATACAGATACAGATACAGATACAGATACAGATACAGATAAAGATAAAGATACAGATACAGATACAGACACAGATACAGATACAGATACAGATACAGATACAGATACAGATACAGATACAGATACAGATACAGATACAGATAAAGATACAGATACAGATACAGATACAGATACAGATACAGATACAGATACAGATACAGATACAGATACAGATACAGATACAGATACAGATACAGATAAAGATACAGATACAGATAAAGATACAGATACAGATAAAGATACAGATACAGATACAGATAAAGATAAAGATAAAGATAAAGATAAAGATAAAGATAAAGATAAAGATAAAGATAAAGATAAAGATACAGATACAGATACAGATACAGATACAGATACAGATACAGATACAGCTACAGATACAGATACAGATACAGATACAGATACAGATACAGATAAAGATAAAGATACAGATACAGATACAGATACAGATACAGATACAGACACAGATACAGATACAGATACAGATACAGATACAGATACAGATACAGATACAGATAAAGATAAAGATAAAGATACAGATACAGATACAGATACAGATACAGATACAGATACAGATACAGATACAGTTACAGATACAGATACAGTTACAGATACAGATACAGTTACAGATACAGATACAGATACAGATACAGATACAGATACAGACACAGATACAGATAAAGATACAGATACAGATAAAGATACAGATACAGATACAGATACAGATACAGATAAAGATACAGATACAGATACAGATACAGATACAGATACAGATACAGATACAGATACAGATACAGATAAAGATAAAGATACAGATACAGATACAGATACAGATACAGATACAGATACAGTTACAGATACAGATACAGTTACAGATACAGATACAGTTACAGATACAGATACAGATACAGATACAGATACAGATACAGATACAGATACAGATACAGATACAGATACAGATACAGATACAGATACAGATACAGATACAGATACAGATACAGATACAGATACAGATACAGATACAGATAAAGATAAAGATACAGATACAGATAAAGATACAGATACAGATACAGATACAAATACAGATACAGATACAGATACAGATACAAATACAGATACAGATACAGATAAAGATAAAGATAAAGATAAAGATAAAGATAAAGATAAAGATAAAGATAAAGATAAAGATAAAGATAAAGATAAAGATAAAGATAAAGATAAAGATAAAGATAAAGATAAAGATAAAGATAAAGATAAAGATAAAGATAAAGATAAAGATAAAGATAAAGATAAAGATAAAGGAAAGATAAAGATAAAGATAAAGATAAAGATTAAGATAAAGATAAAGATAAAGATAGAGATAAAGATAAAGATAAAGATACAGATACAGATACAGATACAGATACAGATACAGATACAGATACAGATGCAGATAAAGATAAAGATAAAGATAAAGATAAAGATAAAGATAAAGATACAGATACAGATACAGATACAGATACAGATACAGTTACAGATACAGATACAGATACAGATACAGATACAGATACAGATACAGATACAAATACAGATACAGATACAGATACAGGTAAAGATAAAGATAAAGATACAGATACAGATACAGATACAGATACAGATAAAGATAAAGATAAAGACAAACATATAGATAAAGATAAAGATAAAGATAAAGATAAAGATAAAGATAAAAATAAAGAGAAAGAGAAAGATAAAGATAAAGATAAAGATAAAGATAAAGATAAAGATAAAGATAAAGATAAAGATAAAGATAAAGATAAAGATAAAGATAAAGATACAGATACAGATACAGATACAGATACAGATACAGATACAGATACAGATACAGATACAGGTACATATACAGATACAGATACAGATACAGATACAGATACAGATACAGATACAGATACAGATAAGATAAGATAAAGATAAAGATAAAGATAAAGATAAAGATAAAGATAAAGGTAAAGATAAAGATAAAGATAAAGATAAAGATAAAGATAAAGATAAAGATAAAGATAAAGATAAAGATAAAGATACAGATAGAGATACAGATACAGATACACATACAGATACAGATACAGATACAGATACAGATACAGATACAGATACAGATAAAGATAAAGATAAAGATAAAGATAAAGATAATGATAAAGATAAAGATAAAGATACAGATACAGATACAGATACAGATACAGATACAGATACAGATACAGATACAGATAAAGATAGAGATAAAGATACAGATACAGATACAGATACAGATACAGATACAGATACAGATACACATAAAGATAAAGATAAAGATAAAGATAAAGATACAGATACAGATACAGATACAGATACAGATACAGATACAGATACAGATACAGATAAAGATAAAGATAAAGATACAGATACAGATACAGATACAGATGCAGATACAGATACAGATACTGATACAGATACAGATACAGATACAGTTACAGATAAAGATAAAGATAAAGATAAAGATAAAGATAAAGATAAAGATAAAGATAAAGATAAAGATAAAGATAAAGATAAAGATAAAGATAAAGATAAAGATAAAGATAAAGATAAAGATAAAGATAAAGATAAAGATAAAGATAAAGATAAAGATAAAGATAAAGATAAAGATAAAGATACAGATACAGATACAGATACAGATAAAGATAAAGATAAAGATACAGATACAGATACAGATACAGATACAGATACAGATACAGATACAGATACAGATAAAGATACAGATACAGATACAGATAAAGATAAAGATAAAGATAAAGATAAAGATAAAGATAATGATAATGATAAAGATAAAGATAAAGATACAGATACAGATACAGATACAGATACAGATACAGATACAGATAAAGATAGAGATAAAGATACAGATACAGATACAGATACAGATACAGATACAGATACACATAAAGATAAAGATAAAGATAAAGATAAAGATACAGATACAGATACAGATACAGATACAGATACAGATACAGATACAGATAAAGATAAAGATAAAGATACAGATACAGATACAGATACAGATGCAGATACAGATACAGATACAGATACAGATACAGATACAGATACAGATACAGTTACAGATAAAGATAAAGATAAAGATAAAGATAAAGATAAAGATAAAGATAAAGATAAAGATAAAGATAAACATAAAGATAAAGATAAAGATAAAGATAACGATAAAGATAAAGATAAAGATAAAGATAAAGATAAAGATAAAGATAAAGATAAAGATAAAGATAAAGATAAAGATACAGATACAGATACAGGTACAGATAAAGATAAAGATAAAGATAAAGATAAAGATACAGATACAGATACAGTTACAGATAAAGATAAAGATAAAGATAAAGATAAAGATAAAGATAAAGATAAAGATAAAGATAAAGATAAAGATAAAGATAAAGATAAAGATAAAGATAAAGATAAAGATAAAGATTAAGATAAAGATAAAGATAAAGATAAAGATAAAGATTAAGATAAAGATAAAGATAAAGATAAAGATAAAGAT
Organism: Anastrepha ludens; assembly: GCF_028408465.1. Taxonomy (NCBI): domain Eukaryota; kingdom Metazoa; phylum Arthropoda; class Insecta; order Diptera; family Tephritidae; genus Anastrepha; species Anastrepha ludens. Next base: position 57,295 of record NW_026530038.1, read on the forward strand.
AAAGATAAAGATAAAGATAAAAATAAAGAGAAAGAGAAAGATAAAGATAAAGATAAAGATAAAGATAAAGATACAGATACAGATACAGATACAGATACAGATACAGATACAGATACAGATACAGATACAGATACAGATACAGATAAAGATAAAGATAAAGATAAAGATAAAGATAAAGATAAAGATAAAGATAAAGATAAAGATAAAGATAAAGATAAAGATAAAGATAAAGATAAAGATAAAGATAAAGATAAAGATAAAGATAAAGATAAAGATAAAGATAAAGATAAAGATAAAGATAAAGATAAAGATAAAGATAAAGATAAAGATAAAAATAAAGAGAAAGAGAAAGATAAAGATAAAGATAAAGATAAAGATAAAGATAAAGATAAAGATAAAGATAAAGATAAAGATAAAGATAAAGATAAAGATAAAGATAAAGATAAAGATAAAGATAAAAATAAAGATAAAGATAAATATAAAGATACAGATACAGATACAGATACAGATACAGATACAGATACAGATACAGATACAGATACAGATAAAGATAAAGATACAGATACAGATACAGACACAGATACAGATACAGATACAGATACAGACACAGATACAGATACAGATAAAGATACAGATACAGATACAGATACAGATACAGATACAGACACAGATACAGATAAAGATACAGATACAGATAAAAATACAGAAACAGATAAAGATACAGATACAGATACAGATACAGATACAGATAAAGATACAGATACAGATACAGATACAGACAAAGATAAAGATAAAGATAAAGATACAGATACAGATACAGATACAGATACAGATACAGATAAAGATAAAGATACAGATACAGATACAGACACAGATACAGATACAGATACAGATACAGATACAGATACAGATACAGATACAGATACAGATACAGATAAAGATACAGATACAGATACAGATACAGATACAGATACAGATACAGATACAGATACAGATACAGATACAGATACAGATAAAGATACAGATACAGATAAAGATACAGATACAGATAAAGATACAGATACAGATAAAGATAAAGATAAAGATAAAGATAAAGATAAAGATAAAGATAAAGATAAAGATACAGATACAGATACAGATACAGATACAGATACAGATACAGATACAGTTACAGATACAGATACAGATACAGATACAGATACAGATACAGATACAGATAAAGATAAAGATAAAGATAAAGATAAAGATACAGATACAGATACAGATACAGATACAGATACAGATACAGTTACAGATACAGATACAGATACAGATACAGATACAGATACAGATACAGATACAAATACAGATACAGATACAGATACAGGTAAAGATAAAGATAAAGATACAGATACAGATAAAGATACAGATACAGATAAAGATACAGATACAGATAAAGATACAGATACAGATAAAGATAAAGATAAAGATAAAGATAAAGATAAAGATAAAGATAAAGATACAGATACAGATACAGATACAGATACAGATAAAGATAAAGATACAGATACAGATACAGATACAGATACAGATACAGATACAGATACAGATAAAGATAAAGATAAAGATAAAGATAAAGATAAAGATAAAGATAAAGATAAAGATAAAGATACAGATACAGATACAGATACAGATACAGATACAGATACAGATACAGTTACAGATACAGATACAGATACAGATACAGATACAGATACAGATACAGATAAAGATAAAGATACAGATACAGATACAGATACAGATACAGATACAGACACAGATACAGATACAGATACAGATACAGATACAGATACAGATACAGATACAGATACAGATAAAGATAAAGATACAGATACAGATACAGATACAGATACAGATACAGATACAGATACAGATACAGTTACAGATACAGATACAGTTACAGATACAGATACAGTTACAGATACAGATACAGATACAGATACAGATACAGATACAGACACAGATACAGATAAAGATACAGATACAGATAAAGATACAGATACAGATACAGATACAGATACAGATAAAGATACAGATACAGATACAGATACAGATACAGATACAGATACAGATACAGATACAGATACAGATACAGATAAAGATAAAGATACAGATACAGATACAGATACAGATACAGATACAGATACAGATACAGTTACAGATACAGATACAGTTACAGATACAGATACAGTTACAGATACAGATACAGATACAGATACAGATACAGATACAGATACAGATACAGATACAGATACAGATACAGATACAGATACAGATACAGATACAGATACAGATACAGATACAGATACAGATACAGATACAGATACAGATACAGATACAGATAAAGATAAAGATACAGATACAGATACAGATACAGATACAGATAAAGATACAGATACAGATACAGATACAAATACAGATACAGATACAGATACAGATACAAATACAGATACAGATACAGATAAAGATAAAGATAAAGATAAAGATAAAGATAAAGATAAAGATAAAGATAAAGATAAAGATAAAGATAAAGATAAAGATAAAGATAAAGATAAAGATAAAGATAAAGATAAAGATAAAGATAAAGATAAAGATAAAGATAAAGATAAAGATAAAGATAAAGATAAAGATTAAGATAAAGATAAAGATAAAGATAGAGATAAAGATAAAGATAAAGATACAGATACAGATACAGATACAGATACAGATACAGATACAGATACAGATGCAGATAAAGATAAAGATAAAGATAAAGATAAAGATAAAGATAAAGATAAAGATACAGATACAGATACAGATACAGATACAGATACAGTTACAGATACAGATACAGATACAGATACAGATACAGATACAGATACAGATACAGATACAAATACAGATACAGATACAGATACAGGTAAAGATAAAGATAAAGATACAGATACAGATACAGATACAGATACAGATAAAGATAAAGATAAAGACAAACATATAGATAAAGATAAAGATAAAGATAAAGATAAAGATAAAAATAAAGAGAAAGAGAAAGATAAAGATAAAGATAAAGATAAAGATAAAGATAAAGATAAAGATAAAGATAAAGATAAAGATAAAGATACAGATACAGATACAGATACAGATACAGATACAGATACAGATACAGATACAGATACAGGTACATATACAGATACAGATACAGATACAGATACAGATACAGATACAGATACAGATAAGATAAGATAAAGATAAAGATAAAGATAAAGATAAAGATAAAGATAAAGGTAAAGATAAAGATAAAGATAAAGATAAAGATAAAGATAAAGATAAAGATAAAGATAAAGATAAAGATAAAGATAAAGATACAGATAGAGATACAGATACAGATACAGATACAGATACAGATACAGATACAGATACAGATACAGATAAAGATAAAGATAAAGATAAAGATAAAGATAATGATAAAGATAAAGATAAAGATACAGATACAGATACAGATACAGATACAGATACAGATACAGATAAAGATAAAGATACAGATACAGATACAGATACAGATACAGATACAGATACAGATACACATAAAGATAAAGATAAAGATAAAGATAAAGATACAGATACAGATACAGATACAGATACAGATACAGATACAGATACAGATACAGATACAGATACAGATAAAGATAAAGATAAAGATACAGATACAGATACAGATACAGATGCAGATGCAGATACAGATACTGATACAGATACAGATACAGATACAGTTACAGATAAAGATAAAGATAAAGATAAAGATAAAGATAAAGATAAAGATAAAGATAAAGATAAAGATAAAGATAAAGATAAAGATAAAGATAAAGATAAAGATAAAGATAAAGATAAAGATAAAGATAAAGATAAAGATAAAGATAAAGATAAAGATAAAGATAAAGATAAAGATAAAGATAAAGATACAGATACAGATACAGATACAGATACAGATAAAGATAAAGATAAAGATAAAGATACAGATACAGATACAGATACAGATACAGATACAGATACAGATACAGATACAGATAAAGATACAGATACAGATACAGATAAAGATAAAGATAAAGATAAAGATAAAGATAAAGATAATGATAATGATAAAGATAAAGATAAAGATACAGATACAGATACAGATACAGATACAGATACAGATACAGATACAGATACAGATAAAGATAGAGATAAAGATACAGATACAGATACAGATACAGATACAGATACAGATACACATAAAGATAAAGATAAAGATAAAGATAAAGATACAGATACAGATACAGATACAGATACAGATACAGATACAGATACAGATAAAGATAAAGATAAAGATACAGATGCAGATACAGATACAGATACAGATACAGATACAGATACAGATACAGTTACAGATAAAGATAAAGATAAAGATAAAGATAAAGATAAAGATAAAGATAAACATAAAGATAAAGATAAAGATAAAGATAACGATAAAGATAAAGATAAAGATAAAGATAAAGATAAAGATAAAGATAAAGATAAAGATAAAGATAAAGATAAAGATAAAGATAAAGATAAAGATAAAGATAAAGATACAGATACAGATACAGATACAGATACAGATACAGATACAGATACAGATAAAGATAAAGATAAAGATACAGATACAGATACAGATACAGATACAGATACAGATACAGATACAGATACAGATAAAGATACAGATACAGATACAGATACAGATACAGATACAGGTACAGATAAAGATAAAGATAAAGATAAAGATAAAGATAAAGATACAGATACAGATACAGATACAGTTACAGATAAAGATAAAGATAAAGATAAAGATAAAGATAAAGATAAAGATAAAGATAAAGATAAAGATAAAGATAAAGATAAAGATAAAGATAAAGATAAAGATTAAGATAAAGATAAAGATAAAGATAAAGATAAAGATTAAGATAAAGATAAAGATAAAGATAAAGATAAAGATAAAGATAAAGATAAAGATAAAGATAAAGATAAAGATAAAGATAAAGATAAAGATACAGATACAGATACAGGTACAGATAAAGATAAAGATAAAGATAAATATAAAGATAAAGCTAAAGATAAAGATAAAGATAAAGATAAAGATAAAGATAAAGATAAAGATAAAGATAAAGATAAAGATAAAGATAAAGATAAAGATAAAGATAAAGATAAAGATAGAGATAAAGATAAAGATAAAGATAAAGATAAAGATAAAGATAAAGATAAAGGTAAAGATAAAGATAAAGAGAAAGATAAAGATAACGATAAAGATAAAGATAAAGATAAAGATAAAGATAAAGATAAAGATAAAGATAAAGATAAAGATAAAGATAAAGATAAAGATAAAGATACAGATACAGATACAGATAAAGATAAAGATAAAGATAAAGATAAAGATAAAGATAAAGATAAAGATAAAGATAAAGATAAAGATAAAGATACAGGTACAAATACAGATACAGTTACAGATACAGATACAGTTACAGATACAGATACAGATACATATACAGATACAGATACAGATACAGATACAGATACAGATACAGATACAGATACAAATACAGATACAGATACAGATACAGATACAGATACAGATACAGATACAGATACAGATAAAGATACAGATACAGATAAAGATACAGATACAGATACAGATACAGATAAAGATAAAGATACAGATACAGATACAGATACAGATACAGATACAGATACAGATACAGATATAGATACAGATACGGATAAAGATAAAGATACAGATACAGATACAGATACAGATACAGATAAAGATACAGATACGGATACAGATATAGATACAGATAAAGATAAAGATAAAGATAAAGATAAAGATAAAGATAAAGATAAAGATAAAGATACAGATAAAGATACAGATACAGATACAGATACAGATACAGATACAGATACAGATACAGATACAGATACAGATACAGATAAGATAAGATAAAGATAAAGATAAAGATAAAGATACAGATACAGATACAGATACAGATACAGATACAGGTACAGATACAGATACGGATACAGATACAGATACAGGTAAAGATAAAGATAAAGATACAGATACAGATACAGATACAGATAAAGATAAAGATAGAGATAAAGACAAACATAAAGATAAAGATAAAGATAAAGATAAAGATACAGATACAGATAAAGATAAAGATACAGATACAGATACACATACAGATACAGATACAGATAAAGATAACGATAACGATAAAGATAAAGATAAAGATAAAGATACAGATAAAGATACAGATACAGATACAGATACAGATACAGATACAGATACAGATACAGATACAGATACAGATACAGATACAGATACAGATACAAATACAGATACAGATACAGATACAGATACAGATACAGATAAAGATAAAGATACAGATACAGATACAGATACAGATACAGATAAAGATAAAGATAAAGATAAAGATAAAGATAAAGATAAAGATAAAGATAAAGATAAAGATAAAGATAAAGATAAAGATAAAGATAAAGATAAAGATAAAGATAAAGATAAAGATTAAGATAAAGATAAAGATTAAGATAAAGATAAAGATTAAGATAAAGATAAAGATAAAGATAAAGATAAAGATAAAGATAAAGATAAAGATAAAGATAAAGATACAGATACAGATACAGGTACAGATAAAGATAAAGATAAAGATAAATATAAAGATAAAGCTAAAGATAAAGATAAAGATAAAGATAAAGATAAAGATAAAGATAAAGATAAAGATAAAGATAAAGATAAAGATAAAGATAGAGATAAAGATAAAGATAAAGATAAAGATAAAGATAAAGATAAAGGTAAAGATAAAGATAAAGAGAAAGATAAAGATAACGATAAAGATAAAGATAAAGATAAAGATAAAGATAAAGATAAAGATAAAGATAAAGATAAAGATAAAGATAAAGATAAAGATAAAGATAAAGATAAAGATAAAGATAAAGATAAAGATACAGATACAGATACAGATAAAGATAAAGATAAAGATAAAGATAAAGATAAAGATAAAGATAAAGATAAAGATAAAGATAAAGATACAGGTACAAATACAGATACAGTTACAGATACAGATACAGTTACAGATACAGATACAGATACAGATAAAGATACAGATACAGATAAAGATACAGATACAGATACAGATACAGATAAAGATAAAGATACAGATACAGATACAGATACAGATACAGATACAGATACAGATACAGATATAGATACAGATACGGATAAAGATAAAGATACAGATACAGATACAGATACAGATACAGATAAAGATACAGATACGGATACAGATATAGATACAGATAAAGATAAAGATAAAGATAAAGATAAAGATAAAGATAAAGATAAAGATAAAGATACAGATAAAGATACAGATACAGATACAGATACAGATACAGATACAGATACAGATACAGATACAGATACAGATACAGATACAGATAAGATAAGATAAAGATAAAGATAAAGATAAAGATACAGATACAGATACAGATACAGATACAGATACAGGTACAGATACAGATACGGATACAGATACAGATACAGGTAAAGATAAAGATAAAGATACAGATACAGATACAGATACAGATAAAGATAAAGATAGAGATAAAGACAAACATAAAGATAAAGATAAAGATAAAGATAAAGATAAAGATACAGATACAGATAAAGATAAAGATACAGATACAGATACACATACAGATACAGATACAGATAAAGATAACGATAACGATAAAGATAAAGATAAAGATACAGATAAAGATACAGATACAGATACAGATACAGATACAGATACAGATACACATACAGATACAGATACAGATAAAGATAACGATAACGATAAAGATAAAGATAAAGATACAGATAAAGATACAGATACAGATACAGATACAGATACAGATACAGATACAGATACAGATACAAATACAGATACAGATACAGATACAGATACAGATACAGATAAAGATAAAGATACAGATACAGATACAGATACAGATACAGATACAGATACAGATACAGATAAAGATACAGATACAGATACAGATACAGATACAGATAAAGATAAAGATAAAGATAAAGATAAAGATAAAGATAAAGATAAAGATAAAGATAAAGATAAAGATAAAGATAAAGATAAAGATAAAGATAAAGATAAAGATAAAGATAAAGATAAAGATAAAGATAAAGATAAAGATAAAGATAAAGATAAAGATAAAGATACAGATACAGATACAGATACAGATACAGATACAGATACAGATAAAGATAAAGATAAAGATAAAGATAAAGATAAAGATAAAGATAAAGATAAAGATAAAGATAAAGATACAGATACAGATAAAGATAGAGATACAGATACAGATAAAGGTACAGATACAGATACAGATACAGATACAGATACAGATACAGATACAGATACAGATACAGATAAAGATACAGATACAGATACAGATACAGATACAAATACAGATACAGATACAGATACAGATACAGATACAGATACAGATACATATACAGATACAGATACAGATAAGATAAGATAAAAATAAAGATAAAGTTAAGATAAAGATACAGATACAGATACAGATACAGATAAAGATAAAGATAAAGATAAAGATAAAGATAAAGATAAAGATAAAGATAAAGATAAAGATAAAGATAAAGATAAAGATAAAGATAAAGATAAAGATAAAGATAAAGATAAAGATAAAGATAAAGATAAAGATAAAGATAAAGATACAGATACAGATAAAGATAGAGATAGAGATAAAGATACAGATACAGATACAGACAGATAAAGAACAAGATAAAGATAAAGATAAAGATACAGATACAGATACAGATACAGATAAAGGTACAGATACAGATACAGATACAGATACAGATAAAGATACAGATACAGATACAGATACAGATAAAGATAAAGATAAAGATAAAGATACAGATACAGATACAGATACAGATACAGATACAGATACAGATACAGATACAGATACAGGTACAGATACAGATACAGATACAGATACAGATACAGATACAGATACAGATACAGATAAAGATACAGATACAGATAAAGATAAAGATACAGATACAGATAAAGATACAGATACAGATACAGACACAGATACAAATACAGATACAGATACAGATACAGATACAGATACAGATACAGATACAGATACAGATACAGATACAGATACAGATACAGATACAGATACAGATACAGATACAGATAAAGATACAGATACAGATAAAGATACAGATACAGGTACAGGTAAAGATAAAGATAAAGATAAAGATAAAGATAAAGATACAGATACAGATACAGATACAGATACAGATACAGATACAGATAAAGATAAAGATACAGATACAGATACAGATACAGATACAGATACAGATAAAGATAAAGATAAAGATAAAGATAAAGATAAAGATAAAGATAAAGATAAAGATAAAGATAAAGATAAAGATAAAGATAAAGATAAAGATAAAGATAAAGATAAAGATAAAGATAAAGATAAAGATAAAGGTAAAGATAAAGATAAAGATAAAGATAAAGATAAAGATAAAGATAAAGATAAAGATAAAGATAAAGATAAAGATAAAGATAAAGATAAAGATAAAGATAAAGATAAAGATAAAGATAAAGATAAAGATAAAGATAAAGATAAAGATAAAGATAAAGATAAAGATAAAGATAAAGATAAAGATAAAGATAAAGATAAAGATAAAGATAAAGATACAGATACAGATACAGATAAAGATAAAGATAAAGATAAAGATAAAGATAAAGATAAAGATAAAGATAAAGATAAAGATACAGGTACAAATACAGATACAGTTACAGATACAGATACAGTTACAGATACAGATACAGATACATATACAGATACAGATACAGATACAGATACAGATACAGATACAGATACAAATACAGATACAGATACAGATACAGATAAAGATACAGATACAGATAAAGATACAGATACAGATACAGATACAGATAAAGATAAAGATACAGATACAGATACAGATACAGATACAGATACAGATACAGATACAGATACAGATACAGATATAGATACAGATACGGATAAAGATAAAGATACAGATACAGATACAGATACAGATACAGATAAAGATACAGATACGGATACAGATATAGATACAGATAAAGATAAAGATAAAGATAAAGATAAAGATAAAGATAAAGATAAAGATAAAGATAAAGATAAAGATAAAGATAAAGATAAAGATAAAGATAAAGATAAAGATAAAGATAAAGATAAAGATACAGATAAAGATACAGATACAGATACAGATACAGATACAGATACAGATACAGATACAGATACAGATACAGATACAGATACAGATAAGATAAGATAAAGATAAAGATAAAGATAAAGATACAGATACAGATACAGATACAGATACAGATACAGGTACAGATACAGATACGGATACAGATACAGATACAGGTAAAGATAAAGATAAAGATACAGATACAGATACAGATACAGATAAAGATAAAGATAGAGATAAAGACAAACATAAAGATAAAGATAAAGATAAAGATAAAGATACAGATACAGATAAAGATAAAGATACAGATACAGATACACATACAGATACAGATACAGATAAAGATAAAGATAACGATAACGATAAAGATAAAGATAAAGATAAAGATAAAGATAAAGATACATATAAAGATACAGATACAGATACAGATACAGATACAGATACAGATACAGATACAGATACAGATACAGATACAGATACAGATACAAATACAGATACAGATACAGATACAGATACAGATACAGATAAAGATAAAGATACAGATACAGATACAGATACAGATACAGATACAGATACAGATACAGATAAAGATACAGATACAGATACAGATACAGATACAGATAAAGATAAAGATAAAGATAAAGATAAAGATAAAGATAAAGATAAAGATAAAGATAAAGATAAAGATAAAGATAAAGATAAAGATAAAGATAAAGATAAAGATAAAGATAAAGATAAAGATAAAGATAAAGATAAAGATAAAGATAAAGATAAAGATAAAGATAAAGATACAGATACAGATACAGATACAGATACAGATACAGATACAGATACAGATACAGATACAGATACAGATACAGATACAGATACAGATACAGATACAGATACAAATACAGATACAGATACAGATACAGATACAGATACAGATACAGATACAGATACAGATACAGATACAGATACAGATACAGATACAGATACAGATAAGATAAGATAAAGATAAAGATAAAGTTAAGATAAAGATACAGATACAGATACAGATACAGATAAAGATAAAGATAAAGATAAAGATAAATATACAGATACAGATACAGATACAGATACAGATACAGATACAGATACAGATACAGATTCAGATAAGATAAGATAAAGATAAAGATAAAGTTAAGATAAAGATACAGATACAGATACATATACAGATACAAATACAGATACAGATACATATACAGATAAAGATAAAGATAAAGATACAGATACAGATACAGATACAGATACAGATACAGATACAGATAAGATAAGATAAAGATAAAGATAAAGTTGAGATAAAGATACAGATACAGATACAGATACAGATAAAGATAAAGATAAAGATAAAGATAAAGATAAAGATAAAGATAAAGATAAAGATAAAGATAAAGATAAAGATAAAGATAAAGATAAAGATAAAGATAAAGATAAAGATAAAGATAAAGATAAAGATAAAGATAAAGATAAAGATAAAGATAAAGATAAAGATAAAGATAAAGATAAAGATAAAGATAAAGATAAAGATACAGATACAGATACAGATACAGATACAGATACAGATACAGATACAGATACAGATACAGATACAGATACAGATAAGATAAGATAAAGATAAAGATAAAGATAAAGATACAGATACAGATACAGATACAGATACAGATACAGATACAGATAAAGATAAAGATACAGATACAGATACAGATACGGATACAGATACAGATACAGGTAAAGATAAAGATAAAGATAGAGATACAGATACAGATACAGATACAGATACAGATACAGATACGGATACAGATACAGGTAAAGATAAAGATAAAGATACAGATACAGATACAGATACAGATACAGATACAGATAAAGATACAGATACAGATAAAGATACAGATACAGATACAGATACAGATAAAGATAAAGATACAGATACAGATACAGATACAGATACAGATACAGATACAGATACAGATACAGATATAGATACAGATACGGATAAAGATAAAGATACAGATACAGATACAGATACAGATACAGATAAAGATACAGATACGGATACAGATATAGATACAGATAAAGATAAAGATAAAGATAAAGATAAAGATAAAGATAAAGATAAAGATAAAGACAAACATAAAAATAAAGATAAAGATAAAGATAAAGATAAAAATAAAGAGAAAGAGAAAGATAAAGATAAAGATAAAGATAAAGATAAAGATAAAGATAAAGATAAAGATAAAGATAAAGATAAAGATAAAGATAAAGATAAAGATAAAGATAAAGATAAAGATAAAGATAAAGATAAAGATAAAAATAAAGATAAAGATAAATATAAAGATACAGATACAGATACAGATACAGATACAGATATAGATACAGATACATATACGTATACAGATACAGATAAGATAAGATAAAGATAAAGATAAAGATAAAGATAAAGATAAAGATAAAGATAAAGATAAAGATAAAGATAAAGATAAAGATAAAGATAAAGATAAAGATAAAGATAAAGATAAAGATAAAGATACAGATAGAGATACAGATACAGATACAGATACAGATACAGATAAAGATAAAGATAAAGATAAAGATAAAGATAAAGATACAGATACAGATACAGATACAGATACAGATACAGATAAAGATAAAGATAAAGATAAAGATAAAGATAAAGATAAAGATAAAGATAAAGATAAAGATAAAGATAAAGATAAAGATAAAGATAAAGATAAAGATAAAGATAAAGATAAAGATAAAGATAAAGATAAAGATAAAGATAAAGATAAAGATAAAGATAAAGATACAGATACAGATACAGATACAGATACAGATACAGATAAAGATAGAGATAGAGATAAAGATACATATACAGATACAGACAGATAAAGATAAAGATACAGATACAGATACAGATACAGATACAGATACAGACAAAGATACAGATACAGATAAAGATACAGATACAGATAAAGATACAGATACAGGTACAGACACAGATACAGATACAGATACAGATACAGATACAGATACAGATACAGATAAAGATACAGATACAGATAAAAATACAGATACAGATAAAGATACAGATACAGATACAGATACAGATACAGATAAAGATAAAGATAAAGATAAAGATAAAGATAAAGATAAAGATAAAGATAAAGATACAGATACAGATAAAGATACAGATACAGATACAGATACAGATAAAGATAAAGATACAGATACAGATACAGACACAGATACAGATACAGATACAGATACATATACATATACAGATACAGATAAGATAAGATAAAGATAAAGATAAAGATAAAGATAAAGATAAAGATAAAGATAAAGATAAAGATAAAGATAAAGATACAGATAGAGATACAGATACAGATACAGATACAGATACAGATACAGATAAAGATAAAGATAAAGATAAAGATAAAGATAAAGATAAAGATACAGATACAGATACAGATACAGATATAGATACAGATACAGATACAGATACAGATACAGATACAGATACAGATACAGATACAGATAAAGATAAAGATAAAGATAAAGATAAAGATAAAGATAAAGATAAAGATAAAGATAAAGATAAAGATAAAGATAAAGATAAAGATAAAGATAAAGATAAAGATAAAGATAAAGATAAAGATAAAAATAAAGATAAAGATAAATATAAAGATACAGATACAGATACAGATACAGATACAGATACAGATACAGATACAGATACAGATACAGATAAAGATAAAGATAAAGATACAGATACAGATACAGACACAGATACAGATACAGATACAGATACAGATACAGATACAGATACAGATACAGATACAGATACAGATAAAGATACAGATACAGATACAGATACAGATACAGATACAGACACAGATACAGATAAAGATACAGATACAGATAAAAATACAGATACAGATAAAGATACAGATACAGATACAGATACAGATACAGATAAAGATACAGATACAGATACAGATACAGATAAAGATAAAGATAAAGATAAAGATACAGATACAGATACAGATACAGATACAGATACAGATACAGATACAGATACAGATAAAGATAAAGATACAGATACAGATACAGACACAGATACAGATACAGATACAGATACAGATACAGATACAGATACAGATACAGATACAGATACAGATACAGATAAAGATACAGATACAGATACAGATACAGATACAGATACAGATACAGATACAGATACAGATAAAGATACAGATACAGATAAAGATACAGATACAGATAAAGATACAGATACAGATACAGATAAAGATAAAGATAAAGATAAAGATAAAGATAAAGATAAAGATACAGATACAGATACAGATACAGATACAGATACAGATACAGATACAGATACAGATACAGATACAGATACAGATACAGATACAGATAAAGATAAAGATACAGATACAGATACAGATACAGATACAGATACAGACACAGATACAGATACAGATACAGATACAGATACAGATACAGATACAGATACAGATACAGATAAAGATAAAGATACAGATACAGATACAGATACAGATACAGATACAGATACAGATACAGATACAGATACAGATACAGATACAGATACAGTTACAGATACAGATACAGTTATAGATACAGATACAGTTACAGATACAGATACAGTTACAGATACAGATACAGATACAGATACAGATACAGATACAGACACAGATACAGATAAAGATACAGATACAGATAAAGATACAGATACAGATACAGATACAGATACAGATAAAGATACAGATACAGATACAGATACAGATACAGATACAGATACAGATACAGATACAGATAAAGATAAAGATACAGATACAGATACAGATACAGATACAGATACAGATACAGATACAGTTACAGATACAGATACAGTTACAGATACAGATACAGTTACAGATACAGATACAGATACAGATACAGATACAGATACAGATACAGATACAGATACAGATACAGATACAAATACAGATACAGATACATATACAGATACAGACACAGATACAGATAAAGATACAGATACAGATAAAGATACAGATACAGATACAGATAAAGATACAGATACAGATACAGATACAGATACAGATACAGATACAAATACAGATACAGATACAGATAAAGATAAAGATAAAGATAAAGATAAAGATAAAGATAAAGATAAAGATAAAGATAAAGATAAAGATAAAGATAAAGATAAAGATAAAGATAAAGATAAAGATAAAGATAAAGATAAAGATAAAGATAAAGATAAAGATAAAGATAAAGATAAAGATAAAGATAAAGATAAAGATAAAGATAAAGATAAAGATAAAGATAAAGATAAAGATAAAGATAAAGATAGAGATAAAGATAAAGATAAAGATAAAGATACAGATACAGATACAGATACAGATACAGATACAGATACAGATACAGATACAGATGCAGATAAAGATAAAGATAAAGATAAAGATAAAGATAAAGATACAGATACAGATACAGATACAGATACAGATACAGTTACAGATACAGATACAGATACAGATACAGATACAGATACAGATACAGATACAGATACAGATACAAATACAGATACAGATACAGATACAGATACAGGTAAAGATAAAGATAAAGATACAGATACAGATACAGATACAGATACAGATACAGATACAGATAAAGATAAAGATAAAGACAAACATAAAGATAAAGATAAAGATAAAGATAAAGATAAAGATAAAAATAAAGAGAAAGAGAAAGATAAAGATAAAGATAAAGATAAAGATAAAGATAAAGATAAAGATAAAGATAAAGATAAAGATAAAGATAAAGATAAAGATACAGATACAGATACAGATACAGATACAGATACAGATACAGATAAGATAAGATAAAGATAAAGATAAAGATAAAGATAAAGATAAAGGTAAAGATAAAGATAAAGATAAAGATAAAGATAAAGATAAAGATAAAGATAAAGATAAAGATAAAGATAAAGATAAAGATAAAGATAAAGATAAAGATAAAGATAAAGATAAAGATAAAGATACAGATAGAGATACAGATACAGATACAGATACAGATACAGATACAGATACAGATAAAGATAAAGATAAAGATAAAGATAAAGATAATGATAAAGATAAAGATAAAGATACAGATACAGATACAGATACAGATACAGATAAAGATAGAGATAAAGATACAGATACAGATACAGATACAGATACAGATACAGATACAGATACACATAAAGATAAAGATAAAGATAAAGATAAAGATAAAGATACAGATACAGATACAGATACAGATACAGATACAGATACAGATACAGATAAAGATAAAGATAAAGATACAGATACAGATACAGATACAGATGCAGATACAGATACAGATACAGATACAGATACAGATACAGATACAGTTACAGATAAAGATAAAGATAAAGATAAAGATAAAGATAAAGATAAAGATAAAGATAAAGATAAAGATAAAGATAAAGATAAAGATAAAGATAAAGATAAAGATAAAGACAAAGATAAAGATAAAGATAAAGATAAAGATAAAGATACAGATACAGATACAGATACAGATACAGATACAGATACAGTTACAGATACAGATACAGATACAGATACAGATACAGATACAGATACAGATACAGATACAGATACAGATACAGATACAGATACAGACACAGATACAGATACAGATACAAATACAGATACAGATACAGATACAGATACAGATACAGATACAGATACAGATACAGATAAAGATAAAGATACAGATACAGATACAGATACAGATACAGATACAGATACAGATACAGATACAGATACAGTTACAGATACAGATACAGTTATAGATACAGATACAGTTACAGATACAGATACAGTTACAGATACAGATACAGATACAGATACAGATACAGACACAGATACAGATAAAGATACAGATACAGATAAAGATACAGATACAGATAAAGATACAGATACAGATAAAGATACAGATACAGATACAGATACAGATACAGATACAGATACAGATAAAGATAAAGATACAGATACAGATACAGATACAGATACAGATACAGATACAGTTACAGATACAGATACAGTTACAGATACAGATACAGTTACAGATACAGATACAGATACAGATACAGATACAGATACAGATACAGACACAGATACAGATACAGATACAAATACAGATACAGATACAGATACAGATACAGACACAGATACAGATAAAGATACAGATACAGATAAAGATACAGATACAGATACAGATACAGATAAAGATACAGATACAGATACAGATACAGATACAGATACAGATACAGATACAGATACAGATACAAATACAGATACAGATACAGATACAGATACAGATAAAGATAAAGATAAAGATAAAGATAAAGATAAAGATAAAGATAAAGATAAAGATAAAGATAAAGATAAAGATAAAGATAAAGATAAAGATAAAGATAAAGATAAAGATAAAGATAAAGATAAAGATAAAGATAAAGATAAAGATAAAGATAAAGATAAAGATAAAGATAAAGATAAAGATAAAGATAAAGATAAAGATAAAGATAAAGATAAAGATAGAGATAAAGATAAAGATAAAGATAAAGATACAGATACAGATACAGATACAGATACAGATACAGATACAGATACAGATACAGATGCAGATAAAGATAAAGATAAAGATAAAGATAAAGATAAAGATACAGATACAGATACAGATACAGATACAGATACAGTTACAGATACAGATACAGATACAGATACAGATACAGATACAGATACAGATACAAATACAGATACAGATACAGATACAGATACAGGTAAAGATAAAGATAAAGATACAGATACAGATACAGATACAGATACAGATACAGATAAAGATAAAGATAAAGACAAACATAAAGATAAAGATAAAGATAAAGATAAAGATAAAGATAAAAATAAAGAGAAAGAGAAAGATAAAGATAAAGATAAAGATAAAGATAAAGATAAAGATAAAGATAAAGATAAAGATAAAGATAAAGATAAAGATAAAGATACAGATACAGATACAGATACAGATACAGATACAGATACAGATACAGGTACATATACAGATACAGATACAGATACAGATACAGATACAGATACAGATACAGATAAGATAAGATAAAGATAAAGATAAAGATAAAGATAAAGATAAAGATAAAGGTAAAGATAAAGATAAAGATAAAGATAAAGATAAAGATAAAGATAAAGATAAAGATAAAGATAAAGATAAAGATAAAGATACAGATAGAGATACAGATACAGATACAGATACAGATACAGATAAAGATAAAGATAAAGATAAAGATAATGATAAAGATAAAGATACAGATACAGATACAGATACAGATACAGATACAGATACAGATACAGATAAAGATAGAGATAAAGATACAGATACAGATACAGATACAGATACAGATACAGATACACATAAAGATAAAGATAAAGATAAAGATAAAGATAAAGATAAAGATACAGATAGAGATACAGATACAGATACAGATACAGATACAGATAAAGATAAAGATAAAGATAAAGATAATGATAAAGATAAAGATAAAGATACAGATACAGATACAGATACAGATACAGATACAGATACAGATAAAGATAGAGATAAAGATACAGATACAGATACAGATACAGATACAGATAAAGATAAAGATAAAGATACAGATACAGATACAGATACAGATACAGATACAGATACAGATACAGATACAGATGAAGATAAAGATAAAGATAAAGATAAAGATAAAGATAAAGATAAAGATAAAGATAAAGATAAAGATAAAGATAAAGATAAAGATAAAGATAAAGGTAAATATAAATATAAAGATAAAGATAAAGATAAAGATAAAGATAAAGATAAAGATAAAGATAAAGATAAAGATACAGATACAGATACAGATACAGATACAGATACAGATACAGATACAGATACAGATACAGATACAGATACAGATACAGATACAGATACAGATACAGATACAGATAAAAATACAGATAAAGATACAGATACAGATACAGATACAGATACAGATACAGATACAGATAAGATAAGATAAAGATAAAGATAAAGTTAAGATAAAGATACAGATACAGATACAGATACAGATACAGATACAGATACAGATACAGATACAGATACAGATACAGATACAGATACAGATACAGATAAAGATAGAGATAAAGATACAGATACAGATACAGATACAGATACAGATAAAGATAAAGATAAAGATACAGATACAGATACAGATACAGATGCAGATACAGATACAGATACAGATACAGATACAGATACAGATACAGATACAGATACAGATACAGATACAGATACAGATACAGATACAGATAAAGATAAAGATAAAGATAAAGATAATGATAAAGATAAAGATAAAGATACAGATACAGATACAGATACAGATACAGATACAGATACAGATACAGATACAGATACAGATAAAGATAGAGATAAAGATACAGATACAGATACAGATACAGATACAGATAAAGATAAAGATAAAGATACAGATACAGATACAGATACAGTTACAGATAAAGATAAAGATAAAGATAAAGATAAAGATTAAGATAAAGATAAAGATAAAGATAAAGATAAAGATAAAGATAAAGATAAAGATAAAGATAAAGATAAAGATAAAGATACAGATACAGATACAGGTACAGATAAAGATAAAGATAAAGACAAACATAAAGATAAAGATAAAGATACAGATACAGATACAGGTAAAGATAAAGATAAAGATACAGATACAGATACAGATACAGATACAGATACAGATAAAGATACAGATACAGATACAGATACAGATACAGATACAGATACAGATACAGGTACAGATAAAGATAAAGATAAAGATAAAGATAAAGATAAAGATAAAGAGAAAGATAAAGATAAAGATAAAGATAAAGATAAAGATAAAGATAAAGATAAAGATAAAGATAAAGATAAAGATAAAGATAAAGATAAAGATAAAGATAAAGATAAAGATAAAGATAAAGATAAAGATTAAGATAAAGATAAAGATAAAGATAAAGATAAAGATAAAGATAAAGATAAAGATACAGATACAGATACAGGTAAAGATATAGATAAAGATACAGATACAGATACAGATAAAGATAAAGATAAAGACAAACATAAAGATAAAGATAAAGATAAAGATAAAGATAAAGATACAGATACAGATACAGATACAGATACAGATACAGATAAGATAAGATAACGATAACGATAAAGATAAAGATAAAGATACAGATAAAGATACAGATACAGATACAGATACAGATACAGATACAGATACAGATACAGATACAGATACAAATACAGATACAGATACAGATACAGATACAGATAAAGATAAAGATAAAGATACAGATACAGATACAGATACAGATACAGATACAGATACAGATACAGATACAGATACAGATACAGATAAAGATAAAGATAAAGATAAAGATAAAGATAAAGATAAAGATAAAGATAAAGATAAAGATAAAGATAAAGATAAAGATAAAGATAAAGATAAAGATAAAGATAAATATAAATATAAAGATAAAGATAAAGATAAAGATAAAGATAAAGATAAAGATAAAGATAAAGATAAAGATACAGATACAGATACAGATACAGATACAGATACAGATACAGATAAAGATAAAGATACAGATACAGATACAGATACAGATACAGATGCAGATACAGATACAGATACAGATACAGATACAGATACAGATACAGATACAGTTACAGATAAAGATAAAGATAAAGATAAAGATAAAGATAAAGATAAAGATAAAGATAAAGATAAAGATAAAGATAAAGATAAAGATAAAGATAAAGATAAAGATAAAGATAAAGATAAAGATAAAGATAAAGATACAGATACAGATACAGATACAGATACAGATACAGATACAGTTACAGATACAGATACAGATACAGATACAGATACAGATACAGATACAGATAAAGATAAAGATACAGATACAGATACAGATACAGATACAGATACAGACACAGATACAGATACAGATACAGATACAGATACAGATACAGATACAGATACAGATACAGATACAGATAAAGATAAAGATACAGATACAGATACAGATACAGATACAGATACAGATACAGATACAGATACAGATACAGTTACAGATACAGATACAGTTATAGATACAGATACAGTTACAGATACAGATACAGTTACAGATACAGATACAGATACAGACACAGATACAGATAAAGATACAGATACAGATAAAGATACAGATACAGATAAAGATACAGATACAGATACAGATACAGATACAGATACAGATACAGATACAGATACAGATACAGATAAAGATAAAGATACAGATACAGATACAGATACAGATACAGATACAGATACAGTTACAGATACAGATACAGTTACAGATACAGATACAGTTACAGATACAGATACAGATACAGATACAGATACAGATACAGATACAGATACAGATACAGATACAGATACAAATACAGATACAGATACAGATACAGATACATACACAGATACAGATAAAGATACAGATACAGATAAAGATACAGATACAGATACAGATACAGATAAAGATACAGATACAGATACAGATACAGATACAGATACAGATACAGATACAGATACAAATACAGATACAGATACAGATAAAGATAAAGATAAAGATAAAGATAAAGATAAAGATAAAGATAAAGATAAAGATAAAGATAAAGATAAAGATAAAGATAAAGATAAAGATAAAGATAAAGATAAAGATAAAGATAAAGATAAAGATAAAGATAAAGATAAAGATAAAGATAAAGATAAAGATAAAGATAAAGATAAAGATAAAGATAAAGATAAAGATAGAGATAAAGATAAAGATAAAGATAAAGATACAGATACAGATACAGATACAGATACAGATACAGATACAGATACAGATGCAGATAAAGATAAAGATAAAGATAAAGATAAAGATAAAGATACAGATACAGATACAGATACAGATACAGATACAGTTACAGATACAGATACAGATACAGATACAGATACAGATACAGATACAGATACAGATACAAATACAGATACAGATACAGATACAGATACAGGTAAAGATAAAAATAAAGATACAGATACAGATACAGATACAGATACAGATACAGATAAAGATAAAGATAAAGACAAACATAAAGATAAAGATAAAGATAAAGATAAAGATAAAGATAAAGATAAAGATAAAGATAAAAATAAAGAGAAAGAGAAAGATAAAGATAAAGATAAAGATAAAGATAAAGATAAAGATAAAGATAAAGATAAAGATAAAGATAAAGATACAGATACAGATACAGATACAGATACAGATACAGATACAGATACAGATACAGGTACATATACAGATACAGATACAGATACAGATACAGATACAGATACAGATACAGATAAGATAAGATAAAGATAAAGATAAAGATAAAGATAAAGATAAAGATAAAGGTAAAGATAAAGATAAAGATAAAGATAAAGATAAAGATAAAGATAAAGATAAAGATAAAGATAAAGATAAAGATACAGATAGAGATACAGATACAGATACAGATACAGATACAGATAAAGATAAAGATAAAGATAAAGATAATGATAAAGATAAAGATAAAGATACAGATACAGATACAGATACAGATACAGATACAGATACAGATACAGATAAAGATAGAGATAAAGATACAGATACAGATACAGATACAGATACAGATACAGATACAGATACACATAAAGATAAAGATAAAGATAAAGATAAAGATAAAGATACAGATAGAGATACAGATACAGATACAGATACAGATACAGATAAAGCTAAAGATAAAGATAAAGATAAAGATAAAGATAAAGATAAAGATAATGATAAAGATAAAGATAAAGATACAGATACAGATACAGATACAGATACAGATACAGATACAGATAAAGATAGAGATAAAGATACAGATACAGATACAGATACAGATACAGATAAAGATAAAGATAAAGATACAGATACAGATACAGATACAGATACAGATACAGATACAGATACAGATACAGATAAAGATAAAGATAAAGATAAAGATAAAGATAAAGATAAAGATAAAGATAAAGATAAAGATAAAGATAAAGATAAAGATAAAGATAAAGATAAAGATAAATATAAATATAAAGATAAAGATAAAGATAAAGATAAAGATAAAGATAAAGATAAAGATAAAGATAAAGATAAAGATAAAGATACAGATACAGATACAGATACAGATACAGATACAGATACAGATACAGATACAGATACAGATACAGATACAGATACAGATACAGATACAGATACAAATACAGATACAGATACAGATACAGATACAGATACAGATACAGATAAGATAAGATAAAGATAAAGATAAAGTTAAGATAAAGATACAGATACAGATACAGATACAGATACAGATACAGATACAGATACAGATACAGATACAGATACAGATACAGATAAAGATAGAGATAAAGATACAGATACAGATACAGATACAGATACAGATAAAGATAAAGATAAAGATACAGATACAGATACAGATACAGATGCAGATACAGATACAGATACAGATACAGATACAGATACAGATACAGATACAGATACAGATACAGATACAGATGCAGATACAGATACAGATACAGATACAGATACAGATACAGATACAGATACAGTTACAGATAAAGATAAAGATAAAGATAAAGATAAAGATAAAGATAAAGATTAAGATAAAGATAAAGATAAAGATAAAGATAAAGATAAAGATAAAGATAAAGATAAAGATAAAGATAAAGATACAGATACAGATACAGGTACAGATAAAGATAAAGATAAAGACAAACATAAAGATAAAGATAAAGATACAGATACAGATACAGGTAAAGATAAAGAAAAAAAGATACAGATACAGATACAGATACAGATACAGATACAGATAAAGATACAGATACAGATACAGATACAGATACAGATACAGATACAGGTACAGATAAAGATAAAGATAAAGATAAAGATAAAGATAAGGAGAAAGATAAAGATAAAGATAAAGATAAAGATAAAGATAAAGATAAAGATAAAGATAAAGATAAAGATAAAGATAAAGATAAAGATAAAGATAAAGATAAAGATAAAGATTAAGATAAAGATAAAGATAAAGATAAAGATAAAGATAAAGATAAAGATAAAGATAAAGATAAAGATAAAGATACAGATACAGATACAGATACAGATACAGATACAGATACAGATAAAGATAGAGATAAAGATACAGATACAGATACAGATACAGATACAGATAAAGATAAAGATAAAGATACAGATACAGATACAGATACAGATACAGATACAGATACAGATACAGATACAGATAAAGATAAAGATAAAGATAAAGATAAAGATAAAGATAAAGATAAAGATAAAGATAAAGATAAAGATAAAGATAAAGATAAAGATAAAGATAAAGATAAAGATAAATATAAATATAAAGATAAAGATAAAGATAAAGATAAAGATAAAGATAAAGATAAAGATAAAGATAAAGATAAAGATAAAGATACAGATACAGATACAGATACAGATACAGATACAGATACAGATACAGATACAGATACAGATACAGATACAGATACAGATACAGATACAGATACAAATACAGATAAAGATACAGATACAGATACAGATACAGATACAGATACAGATACAGATAAGATAAGATAAAGATAAAGATAAAGTTAAGATAAAGATACAGATACAGATACAGATACAGATACAGATACAGATACAGATACAGATACAGATACAGATACAGATACAGATAAAGATAGAGATAAAGATACAGATACAGATACAGATACAGATACAGATAAAGATAAAGATAAAGATACAGATACAGATACAGATACAGATGCAGATACAGATACAGATACAGATACAGATACAGATACAGATACAGATACAGATACAGATACAGATACAGATGCAGATACAGATACAGATACAGATACAGATACAGATACAGATACAGATACAGTTACAGATAAAGATAAAGATAAAGATAAAGATAAAGATAAAGATAAAGATTAAGATAAAGATAAAGATAAAGATAAAGATAAAGATAAAGATAAAGATAAAGATAAAGATAAAGATAAAGATACAGATACAGATACAGGTACAGATAAAGATAAAGATAAAGACAAACATAAAGATAAAGATAAAGATACAGATACAGATACAGGTAAAGATAAAGAAAAAAAGATACAGATACAGATACAGATACAGATACAGATACAGATAAAGATACAGATACAGATACAGATACAGATACAGATACAGATACAGGTACAGATAAAGATAAAGATAAAGATAAAGATAAAGATAAGGAGAAAGATAAAGATAAAGATAAAGATAAAGATAAAGATAAAGATAAAGATAAAGATAAAGATAAAGATAAAGATAAAGATAAAGATAAAGATAAAGATAAAGATTAAGATAAAGATAAAGATAAAGATAAAGATAAAGATAAAGATAAAGATAAAGATACAGATACAGATACAGGTAAAGATATAGATAAAGATACAGATACAGATACAGATAAAGATAAAGATAAAGACAAACATAAAGATAAAGATAAAGATAAAGATACAGATACAGATACAGATACAGATACAGATAAGATAAGATAACGATAACGATAAAGATAAAGATAAAGATACAGATAAAGATACAGATACAGATACAGATACAGATACAGATACAGATACAGATACAGATACAGATACAGATACAGATACAAATACAGATACAGATACAGATACAGATACAGATAAAGATAAAGATACAGATACAGATACAGATACAGATACAGATACAGATACAGATACAGATACAGATACAGATACAGATACAGATAAAGATAAAGATAAAGATAAAGATAAAGATAAAGATAAAGATAAAGATAAAGATAAAGATAAAGATAAAGATAAAGATAAAGATAAAGATAAAGATAAAGATAAAGATAAAGATAAAGATAAAGATAAAGATAAAGATAAATATAAATATAAAGATAAAGATAAAGATAAAGATAAAGATAAAGATAAAGATAAAGATAAAGATAAAGATAAAGATAAAGATAAAGATAAAGATAAAGATACAGATACAGATGCAGATACAGATACAGATACAGATACAGATACAGATACAGATACAGATACAGATACAGATACAGATACAGATACAGATACAGATACAAATACAGATAAAGATAAAGATAAAGATAAAGATAAAGATAAAGATACAGATACAGATACAGATACAGATACAGATACAGATACAGATACAGATAAAGATAAAGATAAAGATAAAGATACAGATACAGATACAGATACAGATGCAGATACAGATACAGATACAGATACAGATACAGATACAGATACAGTTACAGATAAAGATACAGATACAGATAAGATAAGATAAAGATAAAGATAAAGTTAAGATAAAGATAAAGATATAGATAAAGATACAGATACAGATACAGATAAAGATAAAGACAAACATAAAGATAAAGATAAAGATAAAGATAAAGATACAGATACAGATACAGATACAGATACAGATAAGATAAGATAACGATAACGATAAAGATAAAGATAAAGATACAGATAAAGATACAGATACAGATACAGATACAGATACAGATACAGATACAGATACAGATACAGATACAGATACAGATACAGATACAGATACAGATACAAATACAGATACAGATACAGATACAGATACAGATAAAGATAAAGATACAGATACAGATACAGATACAGATACAGATACAGATACAGATACAGATACAGATACAGATACAGATACAGATAAAGATAAAGATAAAGATAAAGATAAAGATAAAGATAAAGATAAAGATAAAGATAAAGATGAAGATAAAGATAAAGATAAAGATAAAGATAAAGATAAAGATAAAGATAAAGATAAATATAAATATAAAGATAAAGATAAAGATAAAGATAAAGATAAAGATAAAGATAAAGATAAAGATAAAGATAAAGATAAAGATACAGATACAGATACAGATACAGATACAGATACAGATACAGATACAGATACAGATACAGATACAGATACAGATACAGATACACATAAAGATAAAGATAAAGATAAAGATAAAGATAAAGATACAGATACAGATACAGATACAGATACAGATACAGATACAGATACAGATAAAGATAAAGATAAAGATACAGATACAGATACAGATACAGATGCAGATACAGATACAGATACAGATACAGATACAGATACAGATACAGTTACAGATAAAGATAAAGATAAAGATAAAGATAAAGATAAAGATAAAGATAAAGATAAAGATAAAGATAAAGATAAAGATAAAGATAAAGATAAAGATAAAGATAAAGATAAAGATACAGATACAGATACAGATACAGATACAGATACAGATACAGTTACAGATACAGATACAGATACAGATACAGATACAGATACAGATACAGATAAAGATAAAGATACAGATACAGATACAGATACAGATACAGATACAGACACAGATACAGATACAGATACAGATACAGATACAGATACAGATACAGATACAGATAAAGATAAAGATACAGATACAGATACAGATACAGATACAGATACAGATACAGATACAGATACAGACACAGATACAGATAAAGATACAGATACAGATAAAGATACAGATACAGATACAGATACAGATAAAGATACAGATACAGATACAGATACAGATACAGATACAAATACAGATACAGATACAGATAAAGATAAAGATAAAGATAAAGATAAAGATAAAGATAAAGATAAAGATAAAGATAAAGATAAAGATAAAGATAAAGATAAAGATAAAGATAAAGATAAAGATAAAGATAAAGATAAAGATAAAGATAAAGATAAAGATAAAGATAAAGATAAAGATAAAGATAAAGATAAAGATAAAGATAAAGATAAAGATAAAGATAAAGATAAAGATAAAGATAGAGATAAAGATAAAGATAAAGATAAAGATACAGATACAGATACAGATACAGATACAGATACAGATACAGATACAGATGCAGATAAAGATAAAGATAAAGATAAAGATAAAGATAAAGATAAAGATAAAGATACAGATACAGATACAGATACAGATACAGATACAGATACAGTTACAGATACAGATACAGATACAGATACAGATACAGATACAGATACAGATACAAATACAGATACAGATACAGATACAGATACAGGTAAAGATAAAGATAAAGATACAGATACAGATACAGATACAGATACAGATACAGATAAAGATAAAGATAAAGATAAAGACAAACATAAAGATAAAGATAAAGATAAAGATAAAAATAAAGAGAAAGAGAAAGATAAAGATAAAGATAAAGATAAAGATAAAGATAAAGATAAAGATAAAGATAAAGATAAAGATAAAGATAAAGATAAAGATAAAGATAAAGATAAAGATACAGATACAGATACAGATACAGATACAGATACAGATACAGATACAGGTACATATACAGATACAGATACAGATACAGATACAGATACAGATACAGATACAGATAAGATAAGATAAAGATAAAGATAAAGATAAAGATAAAGATAAAGATAAAGGTAAAGATAAAGATAAAGATAAAGATAAAGATAAAGATAAAGATAAAGATAAAGATAAAGATAAAGATAAAGATACAGATAGAGATACAGATACAGATACAGATACAGATACAGATACAGATAAAGATAAAGATAAAGATAAAGATAATGATAAAGATAAAGATAAAGATACAGATACAGATACAGATACAGATACAGATACAGATACAGATACAGATAAAGATAGAGATAAAGATACAGATACAGATACAGATACAGATACAGATACAGATACACATAAAGATAAAGATAAAGATAAAGATAAAGATAAAGATACAGATAGAGATACAGATACAGATACAGATACAGATACAGATACAGATAAAGATAAAGATAAAGATAAAGATAATGATAAAGATAAAGATAAAGATACAGATACAGATACAGATACAGATACAGATACAGATACAGATAAAGATAGAGATAAAGATACAGATACAGATACAGATACAGATACAGATAAAGATAAAGATAAAGATACAGATACAGATACAGATACAGATACAGATACAGATACAGATACAGATACAGATAAAGATAAAGATAAAGATAAAGATAAAGATAAAGATAAAGATAAAGATAAAGATAAAGATAAAGATAAAGATAAAGATAAAGATAAAGATAAAGATAAAGATAAAGATAAAGATAAAGATAAAGATAAAGATAAATATAAATATAAAGATAAAGATAAAGATAAAGATAAAGATAAAGATAAAGATAAAGATAAAGATACAGATACAGATACAGATACAGATACAGATACAGATACAGATACAGATACAGATACAGATACAGATACAGATACAGATACAGATACAGATACAGATACAGATACAGATACAGATACAGATACAGATACAAATACAGATAAAGATACAGATACAGATACAGATACAGATACAGATACAGATACAGATAAGATAAGATAAAGATAAAGATAAAGTTAAGATAAAGATACAGATACAGATACAGATACAGATACAGATACAGATACAGATACAGATAAAGATAGAGATAAAGATACAGATACAGATACAGATACAGATACAGATAAAGATAAAGATAAAGATACAGATACAGATACAGATACAGATGCAGATACAGATACAGATACAGATACAGATACAGATACAGATACAGATACAGATACAGATACAGATACAGATGCAGATACAGATACAGATACAGATACAGATACAGATACAGATACAGTTACAGATAAAGATAAAGATAAAGATAAAGATAAAGATAAAGATTAAGATAAAGATAAAGATAAAGATAAAGATAAAGATAAAGATAAAGATAAAGATAAAGATAAAGATAAAGATACAGATACAGACACAGGTACAGATAAAGATAAAGATAAAGACAAACATAAAGATAAAGATAAAGATACAGATACAGATACAGGTAAAGATAAAGATAAAGATACAGATACAGATACAGATACAGATACAGATACAGATAAAGATACAGATACAGATACAGATACAGATACAGATACAGATACAGATACAGGTACAGATAAAGATAAAGATAAAGATAAAGATAAAGATAAAGAGAAAGATAAAGATAAAGATAAAGATAAAGATAAAGATAAAGATAAAGATAAAGATAAAGATAAAGATAAAGATAAAGATAAAGATAAAGATAAAGATAAAGATAAAGATAAAGATTAAGATAAAGATAAAGATAAAGATAAAGATAAAGATAAAGATAAAGATAAAGATAAAGATAAAGATAAAGATACAGATACAGATACAGGTAAAGATATAGATAAAGATCCAGATACAGATACAGATAAAGATAAAGATAAAGACAAACATAAAGATAAAGATAAAGATAAAGATAAAGATAAAGATAAAGATAAAGATACAGATACAGATACAGATACAGATACAGATACAGATAAGATAAGATAACGATAACGATAAAGATAAAGATAAAGATACAGATAAAGATACAGGTACAGATACAGATACAGATACAGATACAGATACAGATACAGATACAGATACAGATACAAATACAGATACAGATACAGATACAGATACAGATAAAGATAAAGATACAGATACAGATACAGATACAGATACAGATACAGATACAGATACAGATACAGACACAGATACAGATACAGATAAAGATAAAGATAAAGATAAAGATAAAGATAAAGATAAAGATAAAGATAAAGATAAAGATAAAGATAAAGATAAAGATAAAGATAAAGATAAAGATAAATATAAATATAAAGATAAAGATAAAGATAAAGATAAAGATAAAGATAAAGATAAAGATAAAGATAAAGATAAAGATAAAGATACAGATACAGATACAGATACAGATACAGATACAGATACAGATACAGATACAGATACAGATACAGATACAGATACAGATACAGATACAGATACAGATACAGATACAGATACAAATACAGATAAAGATACAGATACAGATACAGATACAGATACAGATAAGATAAGATAAAGATAAAGATAAAGTTAAGATAAAGATACAGATACAGATACAGATACAGATACAGATACAGATACAGATACAGATACAGATACAGATAAAGATAAAGATAAAGATACAGATACAGATACAGATACAGATACAGTTACAGATACAGATAAGATAAGATAAAGATAAAGATAAAGTTAAGATAAAGATACAGATACAGATACAGATACAGATAATGATAAAGATAAAGATAAAGATAAAGATAAAGATAAAGATACAGATACAGATACACATACAGATACAGATAAAGATACAGATACAGATACAGATAAAGATAAAGATACAGATACAGATACAGATACAGATACAGATACAGATAAAGATACAGATACAGATACAGATAAAGATACAGATACAGATACAGATACAGATATAGATAAAGAAACAGATACAGATACAGATACAGATACAGATAAAGATAAAGATAAAGATAAAGATAAAGATAAAGATAAAGATAAAGATAAAGATAAAGATAAAGATACAAATACAGATACAGATACAGATACAGATACAGATACAGATACAGATACAGGTAAAGAAACAGATACAGATACAGATACAGATACAGATACAGATACGGATAAAGATACGGATAAAGATAAAGATACAGATACAGATACAGATACAGATACAGATACAGATACGGATACAGATACAGATACAGATACAGATACAGATACGGATACAGATACAGATACAGATACAGATACAGATAAAGATACAGATACAGATACAGATACAGATAAAGATAAAGATAAAGATAAAGATAAAGATAGAGATAAAGACAAACATAAAGATAAAGATAAAGATAAAGATAAAGATAAAGATAAAGATACAGATACAGATAAAGATACAGATACAGATACACATACAGATACAGATACAGATAAAGATAAAGATAACGATAACGATAAAGATAAAGATAAAGATAAAGATACAGATAAAGATACAGATACAGATACAGATACAGATACAGATACAGATACAGATACAGATACAGATACAGATACAGATACAGATAAAGATAAAGATAAAGATAAAGATAAAGATAAAGATAGAGATAAAGACAAACATAAAGATAAAGATAAAGATAAAGATAAAGATACAGATACAGATAAAGATAAAGATAAAGATAAAGATAACGATAACGATAAAGATAAAGATAAAGATAAAGATACAGATAAAGATACAGATACAGATACAGATACAGATACAGATACAGATACAGATACAGATACAGATACAGATACAGATAAAGATAAAGATAAAGATACAGATACAGATACAGATACAGATACAGATACAGATACAGATACAGATACAGATACAGATACAGATACAGATAAAGATAAAGATAAAGATAAAGATAAAGATAAAGATAAAGATAAAGATAAAGATAAAGATAAAGATAAAGATAAAGATAAAGATAAAGATAAAGATAAAGATAAAGATAAAGATAAAGATAAAGATACAGATAGAGATACAGATACAGATACAGATACAGATACAGATAAAGATAAAGATAAAGATACAGATACAGATACATATACATATACAGATACAGATAAGATAAGATAAAGATAAAGATAAAGATAAAGATAAAGATAAAAATAAAGATAAAGATAAATATAAAGATACAGATACAGATACAGATACAGATACAGATATAGATACAGATACAGATAAAGATAAAGATACAGATACAGATACATATACATATACAGATACAGATACAGATACAGATACAGATACAGATACAGATAAAGATAAAGATAAAGATAAAGATAAAGATAAAGATAAAGATAAAGATAAAGATAAAGATAAAGATAAAGATAAAGATAAAGATAAAGATAAAGATAAAGATAAAGATAAAAATAAAGATAAAGATAAATATAAAGATACAGATACAGATACAGATACAGATACAGATATAGATACAGATACAGATAAAGATAAAGATACAGATACAGATACATATACATATACAGATACAGATAAGATAAGATAAAGATAAAGATAAAGATAAAGATAAAGATAAAGATAAAGATAAAGATAAAGATAAAGATAAAGATAAAGATACAGATAGAGATACAGATACAGATACAGATACAGATACAGATACAGATAAAGATACAGATACAGATACAGATAAAGATAAAGATAAAGATAAAGATAAAGATAAAGATAAAGATAAAGATAAAGATAAAGATAAAGATAAAGATAAAGATACAGATAGAGATACAGGTACAGATACAGATACAGATACAGATACAGATAAAGATAAAGATAAAGATACAGATACAGATACATATGCATATACAGATACAGATAAGATAAGATAAAGATAAAGATAAAGATAAAGATAAAGATAAAAATAAAGATAAAGATAAATATAAAGATACAGATACAGATACAGATACAGATACAGATATAGATACAGATACAGATAAAGATAAAGATACAGATACAGATACAGATACACATACAGATAGAGATAAAGATACAGATACAGATACAGATAAAGATAAAGATACAGATACAGATACAGATACAGATACAGATACAGATAAAGATACAGATACAGATACAGATAAAGATACAGATACAGATACAGATACAGATACAGATAAAGAAACAGATACAGATACAGATACAGATACAGATAAAGATAAAGATAAAGATAAAGATAAAGATAAAGATAAAGATAAAGATAAAGATAAAGATAAAGATACAAATACAGATACAGATACAGATACAGATACAGATACAGATACAGATACAGATACAGGTAAAGAAACAGATACAGATACAGATACAGATACAGATACAGATACGGATAAAGATACGGATAAAGATAAAGATACAGATACAGATACAGATACAGATACAGATACAGATACGGATACAGATACAGATACAGATACAGATACAGATACGGATACAGATACAGATACAGATACAGATACAGATAAAGATACAGATACAGATACAGATACAGATACAGATATAGATACAGATACAGATAAAGATAAAGATACAGATACAGATACATATACATATACAGATACAGATACAGATACAGATACAGATACAGATACAGATAAAGATAAAGATAAAGATAAAGATAAAGATAAAGATAAAGATAAAGATAAAGATAAAGATAAAGATAAAGATAAAGATAAAGATAAAGATAAAGATAAAGATAAAGATAAAGATAAAGATAAAGATAAAAATAAAGATAAAGATAAATATAAAGATACAGATACAGATACAGATACAGATACAGATATAGATACAGATACAGATAAAGATAAAGATACAGATACAGATACATATACATATACAGATACAGATAAGATAAGATAAAGATAAAGATAAAGATAAAGATAAAGATAAAGATAAAGATAAAGATAAAGATAAAGATAAAGATAAAGATACAGATAGAGATACAGATACAGATACAGATACAGATACAGATAAAGATACAGATACAGATACAGATAAAGATAAAGATAAAGATAAAGATAAAGATAAAGATAAAGATAAAGATAAAGATAAAGATAAAGATAAAGATAAAGATACAGATAGAGATACAGGTACAGATACAGATACAGATACAGATACAGATAAAGATAAAGATAAAGATACAGATACAGATACATATGCATATACAGATACAGATACAGATACAGATACAGTTACAGATACAGATAAGATAAGATAAAGATAAAGATAAAGTTAAGATAAAGATACAGATACAGATACAGATACAGATAATGATAAAGATAAAGATAAAGATAAAGATAAAGATACAGATACAGATACACATACAGATACAGATAAAGATACAGATACAGATACAGATAAAGATAAAGATACAGATACAGATAGAGATACAGATACAGATACAGATAAAGATACAGATACAGATACAGATAAAGATACAGATACAGATACAGATACAGATACAGATAAAGAAACAGATACAGATACAGATACAGATACAGATAAAGATAAAGATAAAGATAAAGATAAAGATAAAGATAAAGATAAAGATAAAGATAAAGATAAAGATACAAATACAGATACAGATACAGATACAGATACAGATACAGATACAGATACAGGTAAAGAAACAGATACAGATACAGATACAGATACAGATACAGATACGGATAAAGATACGGATAAAGATAAAGATACAGATACAGATACAGATACAGATACAGATACAGATACGGATACAGATACAGATACAGATACAGATACAGATACAGATACGGATACAGATACAGATACAGATACAGATACAGATAAAGATACAGATACAGATACAGATACAGATAAAGATAAAGATAAAGATAAAGATAAAGATAGAGATAAAGACAAACATAAAGATAAAGATAAAGATAAAGATAAAGATAAAGATAAAGATACAGATACAGATAAAGATAAAGATACAGATACAGATACACATACAGATACAGATACAGATAAAGATAACGATAACGATAAAGATAAAGATAAAGATAAAGATAAAGATACAGATAAAGATACAGATACAGATACAGATACAGATACAGATACAGATACAGATACAGATACAGATACAGATACAGATACAGATAAAGATAAAGATAAAGATAAAGATAAAGATAAAGATAGAGATAAAGACAAACATAAAGATAAAGATAAAGATAAAGATAAAGATACAGATACAGATAAAGATAAAGATAAAGATAAAGATAACGATAACGATAAAGATAAAGATAAAGATAAAGATACAGATAAAGATACAGATACAGATACAGATACAGATACAGATACAGATACAGATACAGATACAGATACAGATACAGATAAAGATAAAGATAAAGATACAGATACAGATACAGATACAGATACAGATACAGATACAGATACAGATACAGATACAGATACAGATACAGATAAAGATAAAGATAAAGATAAAGATAAAGATAAAGATAAAGATAAAGATAAAGATAAAGATAAAGATAAAGATAAAGATAAAGATAAAGATAAAGATAAAGATAAAGATAAAGATAAAGATACAGATAGAGATACAGATACAGATACAGATACAGATACAGATAAAGATAAAGATAAAGATACAGATACAGATACATATACATATACAGATACAGATAAGATAAGATAAAGATAAAGATAAAGATAAAGATAAAGATAAAAATAAAGATAAAGATAAATATAAAGATACAGATACAGATACAGATACAGATACAGATATAGATACAGATACAGATAAAGATAAAGATACAGATACAGATACATATACATATACAGATACAGATACAGATACAGATACAGATACAGATACAGATAAAGATAAAGATAAAGATAAAGATAAAGATAAAGATAAAGATAAAGATAAAGATAAAGATAAAGATAAAGATAAAGATAAAGATAAAGATAAAGATAAAGATAAAAATAAAGATAAAGATAAATATAAAGATACAGATACAGATACAGATACAGATACAGATACAGATATAGATACAGATACAGATAAAGATAAAGATAAAGATACAGATACAGATACATATACATATACAGATACAGATAAGATAAGATAAAGATAAAGATAAAGATAAAGATAAAGATAAAGATAAAGATAAAGATAAAGATAAAGATAAAGATAAAGATACAGATAGAGATACAGATACAGATACAGATACAGATACAGATAAAGATACAGATACAGATACAGATAAAGATAAAGATAAAGATAAAGATAAAGATAAAGATAAAGATAAAGATAAAGATAAAGATAAAGATAAAGATAAAGATAAAGATACAGATAGAGATACAGGTACAGATACAGATACAGATACAGATACAGATAAAGATAAAGATAAAGATACAGATACAGATACATATGCATATACAGATACAGATAAGATAAGATAAAGATAAAGATAAAGATAAAGATAAAGATAAAGATAAAAATAAAGATAAAGATAAATATAAAGATACAGATACAGATACAGATACAGATACAGATATAGATACAGATACAGATAAAGATAAAGATACAGATACAGATACAGATACAGATACAGATACAGATACAGATACAGATACAGATACAGATACAGATAAAGATAAAGATAAAGATAAAGATAAAGATAAAGATAAAGATAAATATAAAGATAAAGATAAAGATAAAGATAAAGATAAAGATAAAGATAAAGATAAAGATAAAGATAAAGATAAAGATAAAGATAAAGATAAAAATAAAGATAAAGATAAATATAAAGATACAGATACAGATACAGATACAGATACAGATACAGATACAGATATAGATACAGATACAGATAAAGATAAAGATACAGATACAGATACATATACATATACAGATACAGATAAGATAAGATAAAGATAAAGATAAAGATAAAGATAAAGATAAAGATAAAGATAAAGATAAAGATAAAGATAAAGATAAAGATACAGATAGAGATACAGATACAGATACAGATACAGATACAGATAAAGATAAAGATAAAGATAAAGATACAGATACAGATACAGATACAGATACAGATACAGATACAGATACAGATACAGATACAGATACAGATAAAGATAAAGATAAAGATAAAGATAAAGATAAAGATAAAGATAAAGATAAAGATAAAGATAAAGATAAAGATAAAGATAAAGATAAAGATAAAGATAAAGATAAAGATAAAGATAAAGATAAAGATAAAGATAAAGATAAAGATAAAGATAAAGATAAAGATAAAGATAAAGATAAAGATAAAGATAAAGATAAAGATAAAGATAAAGATAAAGATACAGATACAGATACAGATACAGATACAGATAAAGATAGAGATAGAGATAAAGATACATATACAGATACAGACAGATAAAGATAAAGATAAAGATACAGATACAGATACAGATACAGATACAGATACAGACAAAGATACAGATACAGATAAAGATACAGATACAGATAAAGATACAGATACAGGTACAGACACAGATACAGATACAGATACAGATACAGATACAGATACAGATACAGATACAGATAAAGATACAGATACAGATAAAAATACAGATACAGATAAAGATACAGATACAGATACAGATACAGATACAGATAAAGATAAAGATAAAGATAAAGATAAAGATAAAGATAAAGATAAAGATAAAGATAAAGATACAGATACAGATAAAGATACAGATACAGATACAGATACAGATAAAGATAAAGATACAGATACAGACACAGATACAGATACAGATACAGATACATATACATATACAGATACAGATAAGATAAGATAAAGATAAAGATAAAGATAAAGATAAAGATACAGATAGAGATACAGATACAGATACAGATACAGATACAGATACAGATAAAGATAAAGATAAAGATAAAGATAAAGATAAAGATAAAGATACAGATACAGATACAGATACAGATACAGATACAGATACAGATACAGATACAGATACAGATACAGATACAGATACAGATAAAGATAAAGATAAAGATAAAGATAAAGATAAAGATAAAGATAAAGATAAAGATAAAGATAAAGATAAAGATAAAGATAAAGATAAACATAAAGATAAAGATAAAAATAAAGAGAAAGAGAAAGATAAAGATAAAGATAAAGATAAAGATAAAGATAAAGATAAAGATAAAGATAAAGATAAAGATAAAGATAAAGATAAAGATAAAGATAAAGATAAAGATAAAGATAAAAATAAAGATAAAGATAAATATAAAGATACAGATACAGATACAGATACAGATACAGATACAGATACAGATACAGATACAGATAAAGATAAAGATACAGATACAGATACAGACACAGATACAGATACAGATACAGATACAGATACAGATACAGATACAGATACAGATACAGATACAGATACAGATACAGATACCGACACAGATACAGATAAAGATACAGATACAGATAAAAATACAGATACAGATAAAGATACAGATACAGATACAGATACAGATACAGATACAGATACAGATACAGATACAGATACAGATACAGATACAGATACAGATACAGATACAGATACAGATACAGATAAAGATACAGATACAGATAAAGATAAAGATACAGATACAGATACAGATACAGATAAAGATAAAGATAAAGATAAAGATACAGATACAGATACAGATACAGATAAAGATAAAGATACAGATACAGATACAGACACAGATACAGATACAGATACAGATACAGATACAGATACAGATACAGATACAGATACAGATACAGATACAGATACAGATACAGATACAGATACAGATACAGATAAAGATACAGATACAGATAAAGATACAGATACAGATAAAGATACAGATACAGATACAGATAAAGATAAAGATAAAGATAAAGATAAAGATAAAGATAAAGATACAGATACAGATACAGATACAGATACAGATACAGATACAGTTACAGATACAGATACAGATACAGATACAGATACAGGTACAGATACAGATAAAGATAAAGATACAGATACAGATACAGATACAGATACAGATACAGATACAGACCCAGATACAGATACAGATACAGATACAGATACAGATACAGATACAGATACAGATACAGATACAGATAAAGATAAAGATACAGATACAGATACAGATACAGATACAGATACAGATACAGATACAGATACAGATACAGTTACAGATACAGATACAGTTATAGATACAGATACAGTTACAGATGCAGATACAGTTACAGATACAGATACAGATACAGATACAGATACAGATACAGATACAGACACAGATACAGATAAAGATACAGATACAGATAAAGATACAGATACAGATACAGATACAGATACAGATAAAGATACAGATACAGATACAGATACAGATACAGATACAGATACAGATACAGATACAGATAAAGATAAAGATACAGATACAGATACAGATACAGATACAGATACAGATACAGTTACAGATACAGATACAGTTACAGATACAGATACAGTTACAGATACAGATACAGATACAGATACAGATACAGATACAGATACAGATACAGATACAGATACAGATACAAATACAGATACAGACACAGATACAGATACAGATAAAGATACAGATACAGATAAAGATACAGATACAGATACAGATACAGATAAAGATACAGATACAGATACAGATACAGATACAAATACAGATACAGATACAGATAAAGATAAAGATAAAGATAAAGATAAAGATAAAGATAAAGATAAAGATAAAGATAAAGATAAAGATAAAGATAAAGATAAAGATAAAGATAAAGATAAAGACAAAGATAAAGATAAAGATAAAGATAAAGATAAAGATAAAGATAAAGATAAAGATAAAGATAAAGATAAAGATAAAGATAAAGATAAAGATAAAGATAAAGATAAAGATAAAGATAAAGATAAAGATAAAGATAGAGATAGAGATAAAGATACAGATACAGATACAGATACAGATACAGATACAGATACAGATACAGATACAGATGCAGATAAAGATAAAGATAAAGATAAAGATAAAGATAAAGATACAGATACAGATACAGATACAGATACAGTTACAGATACAGATACAGATACAGATACAGATACAGATACAGATACAGATACAGATACAGATACAAATACAGATACAGATACAGATACAGATACAGGTAAAGATAAAGATAAAGATACAGATACAGATACAGATACAGATACAGATACAGATAAAGATAAAGATAAAGACAAACATAAAGATAAAGATAAAGATAAAGATAAAGATAAAGATAAAGATAAAGATAAAGATAAAAATAAAGAGAAAGAGAAAGATAAAGATAAAGATAAAGATAAAGATAAAGATAAAGATAAAGATAAAGATAAAGATAAAGATACAGATACAGATACAGATACAGATACAGATACAGATACAGATACAGATACAGGTACATATACAGATACAGATACAGATACAGATACAGATACAGATAAGATAAGATAAAGATAAAGATAAAGATAAAGATAAAGATAAAGATAAAGATAAAGGTAAAGATAAAGATAAAGATAAAGATAAAGATAAAGATAAAGATAAAGATAAAGATAAAGATAAAGATAAAGATAAAGATAAAGATAAAGATAAAGATAAAGATAAAGATACAGATAGAGATACAGATACAGATACAGATACAGATACAGATACAGATACAGATACAGATACAGATACAGATAAAGATAAAGATAAAGATAAAGATAAAGATAATGATAAAGATAAAGATAAAGATACAGATACAGATACAGATACAGATACAGATACAGATACAGATAAAGATAGAGATAAAGATACAGATACAGATACAGATACAGATACAGATACAGATACAGATACACATAAAGATAAAGATAAAGATAAAGATAAAGATACAGATACAGATACAGATACAGATACAGATACAGATACAGATACAGATACAGATAAAGATAAAGATAAAGATACAGATACAGATACAGATACAGATGCAGATACAGATACAGATACAGATACAGATACAGATACAGATACAGTTACAGATAAAGATAAAGATAAAGATAAAGAAAAAGATAAAGATAAAGATAAAGATAAAGATAAAGATAAAGATAAAGATAAAGATAAAGATAAAGATAAAGATAAAGATAAAGATAAAGATAAAGATAAAGATAAAGATAAAGATAAAGATAAAGATAAAGATAAAGATAAAGATACAGATACAGATACAGATACAGATACAGATAAAGATAAAGATAAAGATACAGATACAGATACAGATACAGATACAGATACAGATACAGATAAAGATACAGATACAGATACAGATAAAGATAAAGATAAAGATAAAGATAATGATAAAGATAAAGATAAAGATACAGATACAGATACAGATACAGATAAAGATAAAGATAAAGATAAAGATAATGATAAAGATAAAGATAAAGATACAGATACAGATACAGATACAGATACAGATACAGATACAGATACAGATAAAGATAGAGATAAAGATACAGATACAGATACAGATACAGATACAGATACAGATACACATAAAGATAAAGATAAAGATAAAGATACAGATACAGATACAGATACAGATACAGATACAGATACAGATACAGATACAGATAAAGATAAAGATAAAGATACAGATACAGATACAGATACAGATGCAGATACAGATACAGATACAGATACAGATACAGATACAGATACAGTTACAGATAAAGATAAAGATAAAGATAAAGATAAAGATAAAGATAAAGATAAAGATAACGATAAAGATAAAGATAAAGATAAAGATAAAGATAAAGATAAAGATAAAGATAAAGATAAAGATAAAGATAAAGATAAAGATAAAGATAAAGATAAAGATAAAGATACAGATACAGATACAGATACAGATACAGATACAGATACAGATACAGATAAAGATAAAGATAAAGATACAGATACAGATACAGATACAGATACAGATACAGATAAAGATACAGATACAGATACAGATACAGATACAGATACAGGTACAGATAAAGATAAAGATAAAGATAAAGATACAGATACAGATACAGATACAGTTACAGATAAAGATAAAGATAAAGATAAAGATAAAGATAAAGATAAAGATAAAGATAAAGATAAAGATAAAGATAAAGATAAAGATAAAGATTAAGATAAAGATAAAGATAAAGATAAAGATAAAGATAAAGATTAAGATAAAGATAAAGATAAAGATAAAGATAAAGATAAAGATAAAGATAAAGATAAAGATAAAGATAAAGATACAGATACAG
This sequence comes from Anastrepha ludens, assembly GCF_028408465.1. Taxonomy (NCBI): domain Eukaryota; kingdom Metazoa; phylum Arthropoda; class Insecta; order Diptera; family Tephritidae; genus Anastrepha; species Anastrepha ludens. The sequence goes on from NW_026530038.1 coordinate 101,029, forward strand.
ATACAGGTACAGATAAAGATAAAGATAAAGACAAACATAAAGATAAAGATAAAGATACAGATACAGATACAGGTAAAGATAAAGATAAAGATACAGATACAGATACAGATACAGATACAGATACAGATAAAGATACAGATACAGATACAGATACAGATACAGATACAGATACAGATACAGATACAGGTACAGATAAAGATAAAGATAAAGACAAACATAAAGATAAAGATAAAGATAAAGATAAAGATAAAGATAAAGATAAAGAGAAAGATAAAGATAAAGATAAAGATAAAGATAAAGATAAAGATAAAGATAAAGATAAAGATAAAGATAAAGATAAAGATAAAGATAAAGATAAAGATAAAGATAAAGATAAAGATAAAGATAAAGATAAAGATAAAGATAAAGATAAAGATAAAGATAAAGATAAAGATAAAGATAAAGATAAAGATACAGATACAGATACAGGTAAAGATATAGATAAAGATACAGATACAGATACAGATACAGATAAAGATAAAGATAAAGGCAAACATAAAGATAAAGATAAAGATAAAGATAAAGATAAAGATAAAGATAAAGATACAGATACAGATACAGATACAGATACAGATAAGATAAGATAACGATAACGATAAAGATAAAGATAAAGATACAGATAAAGATACAGATACAGATACAGATACAGATACAGATACAGATACAGATACAGATACAGATACAGATACAGATACAGATACAAATACAGATACAGATACAGATACAGATACAGATAAAGATAAAGATACAGATACAGATACAGATACAGATACAGATACAGATACAGATACAGATACAGATAAAGATAAAGATAAAGATAAAGATAAAGATAAAGATAAAGATAAAGATAAATATAAATATAAAGATAAAGATAAAGATAAAGATAAAGATAAAGATAAAGATAAAGATAAAGATAAAGATAAAGATAAAGATAAAGATAAAGATACAGATACAGATACAGATACAGATACAGATACAGATACAGATACAGATACAGATACAGATACAGATACAGATACAGATACAGATACAGATACAGATACAGATACAAATACAGATAAAGATACAGATACAGATACAGATACAGATACAGATACAGATACAGATACAGATACAGATACAGATAAGATAAGATAAAGATAAAGATAAAGTTAAGATAAAGATCCAGATACAGATACAGATACAGATACAGATACAGATACAGATACAGATAAAGATAAAGATAAAGATACATATACAGATACAGATACAGATACAGATACAGATACAGATACAGATAAGATAAGATAAAGATAAAGATAAAGTTAAGATAAAGATACAGATACAGATACAGATACAGATAAAGATAAAGATAAAGATAAAGATAAAGATAAAGATAAAGATACAGATACAGATACACATACAGATACAGATAAAGATACAGATACAGATACAGATAAAGATAAAGATACAGATACAGATACAGACACAGATACAGATACAGATACAGATACAGATACAGATACAGATACAGATACAGATACAGATACAGATAAAGATACAGATACAGATACAGATAAAGATACAGATACAGATACAGATACAGATACAGATAAAGAAACAGATACAGATACAGATACAGATACAGATAAAGATAAAGATAAAGATAAAGATAAAGATAAAGATAAAGATAAAGATAAAGATACAAATACAGATACAGATACAGATACAGATACAGATACAGATACAGATACAGATACAGATACAGATACAGATACAGATACAGATACAGATACAGGTAAAGAAACAGATACAGATACAGATACAGATACAGATACAGATACGGATAAAGATACGGATAAAGATAAAGATACAGATACAGATACAGATACAGATACAGATACAGATACGGATACAGATACAGATACAGATACGGATACAGATACAGATACAGATACAGATACAGATAAAGATACAGATACAGATACAGATACAGATACAGATAAAGATAAAGATAAAGATAAAGATAAAGATAGAGATAAAGACAAACATAAAGATAAAGATAAAGATAAAGATAAAGATAAAGATACAGATACAGATAAAGATAAAGATACAGATACAGATACACATACAGATACAGATACAGATAAAGATAAAGATAACGATAACGATAAAGATAAAGATAAAGATAAAGATACAGATAAAGATACAGATACAGATACAGATACAGATACAGATACAGATACAGATACAGATACAGATACAGATACAGATACAGATACAGATACAGATAAAGATAAAGATAAAGATAAAGATAAAGATAGAGATAAAGACAAACATAAAGATAAAGATAAAGATAGAGATAAAGATAAAGATACAGATACAGATAAAGATAAAGATACAGATACAGATACACATACAGATACAGATACAGATAAAGATAAAGATAACGATAACGATAAAGATAAAGATAAAGATAAAGATACAGATAAAGATACAGATACAGATACAGATACAGATACAGATACAGATACAGATACAGATACAGATACAAATACAGATACAGATACAGATACAGATACAGATACAGATAAAGATAAAGGTACAGATACAGATACAGATACAGATACAGATACAGATACAGATACAGATACAGATAAAGATAAAGATAAAGATAAAGATAAAGATAAAGATAAAGATAAAGATAAAGATAAAGATAAAGATAAAGATAAAGATAAAGATAAAGATAAAGATAAAGATAAAGATAAAGATAAAGATAAAGATAAAGATAAAGATAAAGATAAAGATAAAGATAAAGATAAAGATTAAGATAAAGATAAAGATAAAGATAAAGATAAAGATTAAGATAAAGATAAAGATAAAGATAAAGATAAAGATAAAGATAAAGATAAAGATAAAGATAAAGATAAAGATAAAGGTAAAGATAAAGATAAAGATAAAGATAAAGATAAAGATAAAGATAAAGATAAAGATAAAGATAAAGATAAAGATAAAGATAAAGATAAAGATACAGATACAGATGCAGGTACAGATAAAGATAAAGATAAAGACAAACATAAAGATAAAGATAAAGATACAGATACAGATACAGGTAAAGATAAAGATAAAGATACAGATACAGATACAGATACAGATACAGATACAGATACAGATACAGATAAAGATAAAGATAAAGATACAGATACAGATACAGATACAGATACAGATACAGATACAGATAAAGATACAGATACAGATACAGATACAGATACAGATACAGGTACAGATAAAGATAAAGATAAAGGTACAGATACAGATACAGATGCAGATACAGATACAGATACAGTTACAGATAAAGATAAAGATAAAGATAAAGATAAAGATAAAGATAAAGATAAAGATAAAGATAAAGATAAAGATAAAGATAAAGATAAAGATAAAGATAAAGATTAAGATAAAGATAAAGATAAAGATAAAGATAAAGATTAAGATAAAGATAAAGATAAAGATAAAGATAAAGATAAAGATAAAGATAAAGATAAAGATAAAGATAAAGATAAAGATAAAGATAAAGATAAAGATACAGATACAGATACAGGTACAGATAAAGATAAAGACAAACATAAAGATAAAGATAAAGATACAGATACAGATACAGGTAAAGATAAAGATAAAGATACAGATACAGATACAGATACAGATACAGATACAGATAAAGATACAGATACAGATACAGATACAGATACAGATACAGATACAGATACAGATACAGGTACAGATAAAGATAAAGATAAAGACAAACATAAAGATAAAGATAAAGATAAAGATAAAGATAAAGATAAAGATAAAGATAAAGATAAAGAGAAAGATAAAGATAAAGATAAAGATAAAGATAAAGATAAAGATAAAGATAAAGATAAAGATAAAGATAAAGATAAAGATAAAGATAAAGATAAAGATAAAGATAAAGATAAAGATAAAGATAAAGATAAAGATAAAGATAAAGATAAAGATAAAGATAAAGATAAAGATAAAGATAAAGATAAAGATAAAGATACAGATACAGATACAGATACAGATACAGATACAGATACAGATACAGATACAGATACAGATACAGATACAGATACAGATACAGATACAGATATAGATACAGATACAGATAAAGATAAAGGTACAGATACAGATACAGATACAGATACAGATACAGATAAAGATACAGATACAGATACAGATACAGATACAGATACAGATACAGATACAGATACAGATACAGATACAGATACAGATACAGATACAGATAAAGATACAGATAAAGATAAAGATAAAGATAAAGATAAAGATAAAGATAAAGATAAAGATAAAGATAAAGATAAAGATAAAGATAAAAATACAGATACAGATACAGATACAGATACAGATACAGATACAAATACAGATACAGATACAGATACAGATACAGATACAGATACAGATAAAGATAAAGATACAGATACAGATACAGATACAGATACAGATACAGATACAGATACAGATACAGACACAGATACAGATACAGATACAGATAAAGATAAAGATAAAGATAAAGATAAAGATAAAGATAAAGATAAAGATAAAGATAAAGATAAAGATAAATATAAAGATAAAGATAAAGATAAAGATAAAGATAAAGATAAAGACAAAGATAAAGATAAAGATAAAGATAAAGATAAAGATAAAGATACAGATACAGATACAGATACAGATACAGATACAGATACAGATACAGATACAGATACAGATACAGATACAGATACAGATAAGATAAGATAAAGATAAAGATAAAGTTAAGATAAAGATACAGATACAGATACAGATACAGATACAGATACAGATGCAGATACAGATACAGATACAGATAAAGATAAAGATAAAGATACAGATACAGATACAGATACAGATAAGATAAGATACAGATACAGGTAAAGATAAAGATAAAGATACAGATACAGATACAGATACAGATAAAGATAAAGATAAAGATACAGATACAGATACAGGTAAAGATATAGATAAAGATACAGATACAGATACAGATACAGATAAAGATAAAGATAAAGACAAACATAAAGATAAAGATAAAGATAAAGATAAAGATACAGATACAGATACAGATACAGATACAGATACAGATACAGATACAGATACAGATACAGATACAGATACAGATACATATACAGATAAGATAAGATAACGATAACGATAAAGATAAAGATAAAGATACAGATAAAGATGCAGATACAGATACAGATACAGATACAGATACAGATACAGATACAGATACAGATACAGATACAAATACAAATACAGATACAGATACAGATACAGATACAGATACAGATACAGATAAAGATAAAGATACAGATACAGATACAGATACAGATACAGATACAGATACAGATACAGACACAGATACAGATACAGATACAGATAAAGATAAAGATAAAGATAAAGATAAAGATAAAGATAAAGATAAAGATAAAGATAAAGATAAAGATAAAGATAAATATAAAGATAAAGATAAAGATAAAGATAAAGATAAAGATAAAGATAAAGATAAAGATAAAGATAAAGATACAGATACAGATACAGATACAGATACAGATACAGATACAGATACAGATACAGATACAGATACAGATACAGATAAGATAAGATAAAGATAAAGATAAAGTTAAGATAAAGATACAGATACAGATACAGATACAGATACAGATACAGATGCAGATACAGATACAGATACAGATAAAGATAAAGATAAAGATACAGATACAGATACAGATACAGATAAGATAAGATACAGATACAGGTAAAGATAAAGATAAAGATACAGATACAGATACAGATACAGATAAAGATAAAGATAAAGATAAAGATAAAGATAAAGATAAAGATACAGATACAGATACACATACAGATACAGATAAAGATACAGATACAGATACAGATAAAGATAAAGATACAGATACAGATACAGACACAGATACAGATACAGATACAGATACAGATACAGATACAGATACAGATACAGATAAAGATACAGATACAGATAAAGATACAGATACAGATACAGATACAGATAAAGAAACAGATACAGATACAGATACAGATACAGATAAAGATAAAGATAAAGATAAAGATAAAGATAAAGATAAAGATACAAATACAGATACAGATACAGATACAGATACAGATACAGATATGGATAAAGATAAAGATAAAGATAAAGATACAGATACAGATACAGATACAGATACAGATACAGATACAGATACAGATAAAGATAAAGATAAAGATACAGATACAGATACAGATACAGATGCAGATACAGATACAGATACAGATACAGATACAGATACAGATACAGTTACAGATAAAGATAAAGATAAAGATAAAGATAAAGATAAAGATAAAGATAAAGATAAAGATAAAGATAAAGATAAAGATAAAGATAAAGATAAAGATAAAGATAAAGATACAGATACAGATGCAGATACAGATACAGATACAGATAAAGATAAAGATAAAGATACAGATACAGATACAGATACAGATACAGATACAGATACAGATACAGATAAAGATACAGATACAGATACAGATACAGATACAGATACAGGTACAGATAAAGATAAAGATAAAGATAAAGATAAAGATAAAGATACAGATACAGATACAGATGCAGATACAGATACAGATACAGATACAGATACAGATACAGATACAGATACAGTTACAGATAAAGATAAAGATAAAGATAAAGATAAAGATAAAGATAAAGATAAAGATAAAGATAAAGATAAAGATAAAGATAAAGATAAAGATAAAGATTAAGATAAAGATAAAGATAAAGATAAAGATAAAGATTAAGATAAAGATAAAGATAAAGATAAAGATAAAGATAAAGATAAAGATAAAGATAAAGATAAAGATAAAGATAAAGGTAAAGATAAAGATAAAGATAAAGATAAAGATACAGATACAGATACAGGTACAGATAAAGATAAAGATAAAGACAAACATAAAGATAAAGATAAAGATACAGATACAGATACAGGTAAAGATAAAGATAAAGATACAGATACAGATACAGATACAGATACAGATACAGATAAAGATACAGATACAGATACAGATACAGATACAGATACAGATACAGGTACAGATAAAGATAAAGATAAAGACAAACATAAAGATAAAGATAAAGATAAAGATAAAGATAAAGATAAAGATAAAGATAAAGATAAAGATAAAGAGAAAGATAAAGATAAAGATAAAGATAAAGATAAAGATAAAGATAAAGATAAAGATAAAGATAAAGATAAAGATAAAGATAAAGATAAAGATAAAGATAAAGATAAAGATAAAGATAAAGATAAAGATAAAGATAAAGATAAAGATAAAGATAAAGATAAAGATAAAGATAAAGATAAAGATAAAGATAAAGATAAAGATAAAGATAAAGATTAAGATAAAGATAAAGATAAAGATAAAGATAAAGATAAAGATAAAGATAAAGATAAAGATAAAGATAAAGATAAAGATACAGATACAGATACAGGTAAAGATATAGATAAAGATACAGATACAGATACAGATACAGATAAAGATAAAGATAAAGACAAACATAAAGATAAAGATAAAGATAAAGATAAAGATAAAGATACAGATACAGATACAGATACAGATACAGATAAGATAAGATAACGATAACGATAAAGATAAAGATAAAGATACAGATAAAGATACAGATACAGATACAGATACAGATACAGATACAGATACAGATACAGATACAGATACAGATACAAATACAGATACAGATACAGATACAGATACAGATACAGATACAGATACAGATAAAGATAAAGATACAGATACAGATACAGATACAGATACAGATACAGATACAGATACAGATACAGATAAAGATAAAGATAAAGATAAAGATAAAGATAAAGATAAAGATAAAGATAAAGATAAAGATAAAGATAAAGATAAAGATAAAGATAAAGATAAACATAAAGATAAAGATAAATATAAAGATAAAGATAAAGATAAAGATAAAGATAAAGATAAAGATAAAGATAAAGATAAAGATAAAGATAAAGATACAGATACAGATACAGATACAGATACAGATACAGATACAGATACAGATACAGATACAGATACAGATACAGATACAGATACAGATACAGATACAGATACAGATACAGATACAGATACAGATACAGATACAGATACAGATACAGATAAAGATAAAGATAAAGATAAAGATAAAGATAAAGATAAAGATAAAGATAAAGATAAAGATAAAGATAAAGATAAAGATAAAGATAAAGATAAAGATAAAGATAAAGATAAAGATAAAGATAAAGATAAAGATAAAGATAAAGATTAAGATAAAGATAAAGATAAAGATAAAGATAAAGATTAAGATAAAGATAAAGATAAAGATAAAGATAAAGATAAAGATAAAGATAAAGATAAAGATAAAGATAAAGATAAAGATAAAGATAAAGATAAAGATAAAGATAAAGATAAAGATAAAGATAAAGATAAAGATAAAGATAAAGATAAAGATAAAGATAAAGATAAAGATAAAGATAAAGATACAGATACAGATACAGGTACAGATAAAGATAAAGATAAAGACAAACATAAAGATAAAGATAAAGATAAAGATACAGATACAGATACAGGTAAAGATAAAGATAAAGATACAGATACAGATACAGATACAGATACAGATAAAGATAAAGATAAAGATACAGATACAGATACAGATACAGATACAGATACAGATACAGATAAATATACAGATACAGATACAGATACAGATACAGATACAGGTACAGATAAAGATACAGATACAGATACAGATACAGGTAAAGATACAGATACAGATACAGATACAGATACAGATACAGATACAGATAAGATAAGATAAAGATAAAGATAAAGATAAAGTTAAATAAAGATAAAGATAAAGTTAAGATAAAGATACAGATACAGATAAAGATAAAGATAAAGATAAAGATAAAGATAAAGATAAAGATAAAGATAAAATAAAGATAAAGATAAAGATAAAGATAAAGATAAAGATAAAGATAAAGATAAAGATAAAGATAAAGATAAAGATAAAGATAAAGATAAAGATAAAGATAAAGATAAAGATAAAGATAAAGATAAAGATAAAGATAAAGATAAAATAAGATAAAGATAAAGATAAAGATAAAGATAAAGATAAAATAAAGATAAAGATAAAGATAAAGATAAAGATAAAGATAAAGATAAAGATAAAGATAAAGATAAAGATAAAGATAAAGATTAAGATAAAGATAAAGATAAAGATAAAGATAAAGATAAAGATAAAGATAAAGATAAAAATAAAGATAAAGATAAAGATAAAGATAAAGATAAAGATAAAGATAAAGATAAAGATAAAGATAAAGATAAAGATAAAGATAAAGATAAAGATACAGATACAGATACAGATACAGATACAGATACAGATACAGATACAGATACAGATACAGATACAGATACAGATACAGATACAGATACAGATACAGATACAGATACAGATACAGATAAGATAAGATAAAAATAAAGATAAAGATAAAGATAAAGATACAGATACAGATACAGATACAGATACAGATACAGGTACAGATACAGATACGGATACAGATACAGATACAGGTAAAGATAAAGATAAAGATACAGATACAGATACAGATACAGATAAAGATAAAGATAGAGATAAAGACAAACATAAAGATAAAGATAAAGATAAAGATAAAGATACAGATACAGATAAAGATAAAGATACAGATACAGATACACATACAGATACAGATACAGATAAAGATAAAGATAACGATAACGATAAAGATAAAGATAAAGATAAAGATACAGATAAAGATACAGATACAGATACAGATACAGATACAGATACAGATACAGATACAGATACAAATACAGATACAGATACAGATACAGATACAGATACAGATAAAGATAAAGATACAGATACAGATACAGATACAGATACAGATACAGATACAGATAAAGATACAGATACAGATACAGATACAGATAAAGATAAAGATAAAGATAAAGATAAAGATAAAGATAAAGATAAAGATAAAGATAAAGATAAAGATAAAGATAAAGATAAAGATAAAGATAAAGATAAAGATAAAGATAAAGATAAAGATAAAGATAAAGATAAAGATAAAGATAAAGATAAAAATAAAGATAAAGATAAAGATAAAGATAAAGATAAAGATAAAGATAAAGATAAAGATAAAGATAAAGATAAAGATAAAGATAAAGATACAGATACAGATACAGATACAGATACAGATACAGATACAGATACAGATACAGATACAGATACAAATACAGATACAGATACAGATACAGATACAGATACAGATACAGATACAGATACAGATGCAGATACAGATACAGATACAGATACAGATACAGATACAGATACAGATACAGTTACAGATAAAGATAAAGATAAAGATAAAGATAAAGATAAAGATAAAGATAAAGATAAAGATAAAGATAAAGATAAAGATAAAGATAAAGATAAAGATACAGATACAGATGCAGATACAGATACAGATACAGATAAAGATAAAGATAAAGATACAGATACAGATACAGATACAGATACAGATACAGATACAGATACAGATAAAGATACAGATACAGATACAGATACAGATACAGATACAGGTACAGATAAAGATAAAGATAAAGATAAAGATAAAGATACAGATACAGATACAGATGCAGATACAGATACAGATACAGATACAGATACAGATACAGATACAGATACAGATACAGTTACAGATAAAGATAAAGATAAAGATAAAGATAAAGATAAAGATAAAGATAAAGATAAAGATAAAGATAAAGATAAAGATAAAGATAAAGATAAAGATAAAGATAAAGATAAAGATAAAGATAAAGATAAAGATTAAGATAAAGATAAAGATAAAGATAAAGATAAAGATAAAGATTAAGATAAAGATAAAGATAAAGATAAAGATAAAGATAAAGATAAAGATAAAGATAAAGATAAAAATAAAGATAAAGATAAAGATAAAGATAAAGATAAAGATAAAGATAAAGATAAAGATAAAGATAAAGATAAAGATAAAGATAAAGATAAAGATACAGATACAGATACAGATACAGATAAAGATACAGATACAGATACAGATACAGATGCAGATACAGATACAGATACAGATACAGATACAGATACAGATACAGATACAGTTACAGATAAAGATAAAGATAAAGATAAAGATAAAGATAAAGATAAAGATAAAGATAAAGATAAAGATAAAGATAAAGATAAAGATAAAGATAAAGATAAAGATACAGATACAGATGCAGATACAGATACAGATACAGATAAAGATAAAGATAAAGATACAGATACAGATACAGATACAGATACAGATACAGATACAGATACAGATAAAGATACAGATACAGATACAGATACAGATACAGATACAGGTACAGATAAAGATAAAGATAAAGATAAAGATAAAGATAAAGATACAGATACAGATACAGATGCAGATACAGATACAGATACAGATACAGATACAGATACAGATACAGATACAGATACAGATACAGATACAGATACAGTTACAGATAAAGATAAAGATAAAGATAAAGATAAAGATAAAGATAAAGATAAAGATAAAGATAAAGATAAAGATAAAGATAAAGATAAAGATAAAGATAAAGATAAAGATTAAGATAAAGATAAAGATAAAGATAAAGATAAAGATTAAGATAAAGATAAAGATAAAGATAAAGATAAAGATAAAGATAAAGATAAAGATAAAGATAAAGATAAAGATAAAGATAAAGATAAAGATAAAGGTAAAGATAAAGATAAAGATAAAGATACAGATACAGATACAGGTACAGATAAAGATAAAGATAAAGACAGACATAAAGATAAAGATAAAGATACAGATACAGATACAGGTAAAGATAAAGATAAAGATACAGATACAGATACAGATACAGATACAGATACAGATAAAGATACAGATACAGATACAGATACAGATACAGATACAGATACAGATACAGGTACAGATAAAGATAAAGATAAAGACAAACATAAAGATAAAGATAAAGATAAAGATAAAGATAAAGATAAAGATAAAGATAAAGAGAAAGATAAAGATAAAGATAAAGATAAAGATAAAGATAAAGATAAAGATAAAGATAAAGATAAAGATAAAGATAAAGATAAAGATAAAGATAAAGATAAAGATAAAGATAAAGATAAAGATAAAGATAAAGATAAAGATAAAGATAAAGATAAAGATAAAGATAAAGATAAAGATAAAGATAAAGATTAAGATAAAGATAAAGATAAAGATAAAGATAAAGATAAAGATAAAGATAAAGATAAAGATAAAGATAAAGATAAAGATAAAGATAAAGATACAGATACAGATACAGGTAAAGATATAGATAAAGATACAGATACAGATACAGATACAGATAAAGATAAAGATAAAGACAAACATAAAGATAAAGATAAAGATAAAGATAAAGATACAGATACAGATACAGATACAGATACAGATAAGATAAGATAACGATAACGATAAAGATAAAGATAAAGATACAGATAAAGATACAGATACAGATACAGATACAGATACAGATACAGATACAGATACAGATACAGATACAGATACAAATACAGATACAGATACAGATACAGATACAGATACAGATACAGATACAGATAAAGATAAAGATACAGATACAGATACAGATACAGATACAGATACAGATACAGATACAGATAAAGATAAAGATAAAGATAAAGATAAAGATAAAGATAAAGATAAAGATAAAGATAAAGATAAAGATAAAGATAAAGATAAAGATAAAGATAAAGATAAAGATAAACATAAAGATAAAGATAAATATAAAGATAAAGATAAAGATAAAGATAAAGATAAAGATAAAGATAAAGATAAAGATAAAGATAAAGATACAGATACAGATACAGATACAGATACAGATACAGATACAGATACAGATACAGATACAGATACAGATACAGATACAGATACAGATACAGATACAGATACAGATACAGATACAGATACAGATACAGATACAGATAAAGATAAAGATAAAGATAAAGATAAAGATAAAGATAAAGATAAAGATAAAGATAAAGATAAAGATAAAGATAAAGATAAAGATAAAGATAAAGATAAAGATAAAGATAAAGATAAAGATAAAGATAAAGATAAAGATAAAGATAAAGATAAAGATAAAGATTAAGATAAAGATAAAGATAAAGATAAAGATAAAGATTAAGATAAAGATAAAGATAAAGATAAAGATAAAGATAAAGATAAAGATAAAGATAAAGATAAAGATAAAGATAAAGATAAAGATAAAGATAAAGATAAAGATAAAGATAAAGATAAAGATAAAGATAAAGATAAAGATAAAGATAAAGATAAAGATAAAGATAAAGATAAAGATACAGATACAGATACAGGTACAGATAAAGATAAAGATAAAGACAAACATAAAGATAAAGATAAAGATACAGATACAGATACAGGTAAAGATAAAGATAAAGATACAGATACAGATACAGATACAGATACAGATACAGATACAGATACAGATAAAGATAAAGATAAAGATACAGATACAGATACAGATACAGATACAGATACAGATACAGATAAATATACAGATACAGATACAGATACAGATACAGATACAGGTACAGATAAAGATACAGATACAGATACAGATACAGGTAAAGATACAGATACAGATACAGATACAGATACAGATACAGATACAGATACAGATAAGATAAGATAAAGATAAAGATAAAGTTAAGATAAAGATACAGATACAGATAAAGATAAAGATAAAGATAAAGATAAAGATAAAGATAAAGATAAAGATAAAAATAAAGATAAAGATAAAGATAAAGATAAAGATAAAGATAAAGATAAAGATAAAGATAAAGATAAAGATAAAGATAAAGATAAAGATAAAGATAAAGATAAAGATAAAGATAAAGATAAAGATAAAGATAAAGATAAAGATAAAGATAAAGATAAAGATAAAGATAAAAATAAAGATAAAGATAAAGATAAAGATAAAGATAAAGATAAAGATAAAGATAAAGATAAAGATAAAGATAAAGATAAAGATACAGATACAGATACAGATACAGATACAGATACAGATACAGATACAGATACAGATACAGATACAGATACAGATACAGATACAGATACAGATACAGATACAGATACAGATAAGATAAGATAAAAATAAAGATAAAGATAAAGATAAAGATACAGATACAGATACAGATACAGATACAGATACAGGTACAGATACAGATACGGATACAGATACAGATACAGGTAAAGATAAAGATAAAGATACAGATACAGATACAGATACAGATAAAGATAAAGATAGAGATAAAGACAAACATAAAGATAAAGATAAAGATAAAGATAAAGATACAGATACAGATAAAGATAAAGATACAGATACAGATACACATACAGATACAGATACAGATAAAGATAAAGATAACGATAACGATAAAGATAAAGATAAAGATAAAGATACAGATAAAGATACAGATACAGATACAGATACAGATACAGATACAGATACAGATACAGATACAGATACAGATACAGATACAAATACAGATACAGATACAGATACAGATACAGATACAGATAAAGATAAAGATACAGATACAGATACAGATACAGATACAGATACAGATACAGATACAGATACAGATAAAGATACAGATACAGATACAGATACAGATAAAGATAAAGATAAAGATAAAGATAAAGATAAAGATAAAGATAAAGATAAAGATAAAGATAAAGATAAAGATAAAGATAAAGATAAAGATAAAGATAAAGATAAAGATAAAGATAAAGATAAAGATAAAGATAAAGATAAAGATAAAGATAAAGATAAAAATAAAGATAAAGATAAAGATAAAGATAAAGATAAAGATAAAGATAAAGATAAAGATAAAGATAAAGATAAAGATACAGATACAGATACAGATACAGATACAGATACAGATACAGATACAGATACAGATACAGATACAAATACAGATACAGATACAGATACAGATACAGATACAGATACAGATACAGATACAGATACAGATAAGATAAGATAAAGATAAAGATAAAGTTAAGATAAAGATACAGATACAGATACAGATACAGATAAAGATAAAGATAAAGATAAAGATAAAGATAAAGATAAAGATAAAGATAAAGATAAAGATAAAGATAAAGATAAAGATAAAGATAAAGATAAAGATAAAGATACAGATACAGATAAAGATAGAGATAGTGATAAAGATACAGATACAGATACAGACAGATAAAGAACGAGATAAAGATAAAGATAAAGATACAGATACAGATACAGATACAGATAAAGGTACAGATACAGATACAGATACAGATACAGATAAAGATACAGATACAGATACAGATACAGATAAAGATAAAGATAAAGATAAAGATAAAGATACAGATACAGATACAGATACAGATACAGATACAGATACAGATACAGATACAGGTACAGATACAGATACAGATACAGATACAGATACAGATACAGATACAGATAAAGATACAGATACAGATAAAGATAAAGATACAGATAAAGATACAGATACAGATACAGATACAGACACAGATACAAATACAGATACAGATACAGATACAGATACAGATACAGATACAGATACAGATAGAGATACAGATACAGATACAGATACAGATACAGATACAGATAAAGATAAAGATAAAGATACAGATACAGGTACAGGTAAAGATAAAGATAAAGATAAAGATAAAGATAAAGATACAGATACAGATACAGATACAGATACAGATACAGTTACAGATACAGATACAGATACAGATACAGATACAGATAAAGATAAAGATACAGATACAGATACAGATACAGATACAGATACAGATACAGATACAGATAAAGATAAAGATAAAGATAAAGATAAAGATAAAGATAAAGATAAAGATAAAGATAAAGATAAAGATAAAGATAAAGATAAAGATAAAGATAAAGATAAAGATAAAGATAAAGATAAAGGTAAAGATAAAGATAAAGATAAAGATAAAGATAAAGATAAAGATAAAGATAAAGATAAAGATAAAGATAAAGATAAAGATAAAGATAAAGATAAAGATAAAGATAAAGATAAAGATAAAGATAAAGATAAAGATAAAGATAAAGATAAAGATAAAGATAAAGATAAAGATAAAGATAAAGCTAAAGATAAAGATAAAGATAAAGATAAAGATAAAGATAAAGATAAAGATAAAGATAAAGATAAAGATAAAGATAAAGATAAAGATAAAGATAAAGATAAAGATAAAGATAAAGATAAAGATAAAGATAAAGATAAAGATAAAGATAAAGATAAAGATAAAGATAAAGATAAAGATAAAGATAAAGATAAAGATAAAGATAAAGATAAAGATAAAGATAAAGGTAAAGATAAAGATAAAGAGAAAGATAAAGATAAAGATAACGATAAAGATAAAGATAAAGATAAAGATAAAGATAAAGATAAAGATAAAGATAAAGATAAAGATAAAGATAAAGATACAGGTACAAATACAGATACAGTTACAGATACAGATACAGTTACAGATACAGATACAGATACATATACAGATACAGATACAGATACAGATACAGATACAAATACAGATACAGATACAGATACAGATACAGATACAGATACAGATACAGATACAGATAAAGATACAGATACAGATACAGATACAGATAAAGATAAAGATACAGATACAGATACAGATACAGATACAGATACAGATACAGATACAGATACAGATATAGATACAGATACGGATAAAGATAAAGATACAGATACAGATACAGATACAGATAAAGATACAGATACGGATACAGATATAGATACAGATAAAGATAAAGATAAAGATAAAGATAAAGATAAAGATAAAGATAAAGATAAAGATAAAGATAAAGATAAAGATAAAGATAAAGATACAGATAAAGATACAGATACAGATACAGATACAGATACAGATACAGATACAGATACAGATACAGATACAGATACAGATACAGATACAGATACAAATACAGATACAGATAAGATAAGATAAAGATAAAGATAAAGATAAAGATACAGATACAGATACAGATACAGATACAGATACAGGTACAGATACAGATACGGATACAGATACAGATACAGGTAAAGATAAAGATAAAGATACAGATACAGATACAGATACAGATAAAGATAAAGATAGAGATAAAGACAAACATAAAGATAAAGATAAAGATAAAGATAAAGATACAGATACAGATAAAGATAAAGATAACGATAACGATAAAGATAAAGATAAAGATAAAGATACAGATAAAGATACAGATACAGATACAGATACAGATACAGATACAGATACAGATACAGATACAGATACAGATACAAATACAGATACAGATACAGATACAGATACAGATACAGATAAAGATAAAGATACAGATACAGATACAGATACAGATACAGATACAGATACAGATACAGATACAGATACAGATACAGATACAGATAAAGATACAGATACAGATAAAGATAAAGATACAGATAAAGATAAAGATAAAGATAAAGATAAAGATAAAGATAAAGATAAAGATAAAGATAAAGATAAAGATAAAGATAAAGATAAAGATAAAGATAAAGATAAAGATAAAGATAAAGATAAAGATAAAGATAAAGATAAAGATACAGATACAGATACAGATACAGATACAGATACAGATACAGATACAGATACAGATACAGATACAGATACAGATACAGATACAAATACAGATACAGATACAGATACAGATACAGATACAGATACAGATACAGATACAGATACAGATACAGATAAGATAAAGATAAAGATAAAGATAAAGATAAAGATAAAGTTAAGATAAAGATACAGATACAGATACAGATACAGATAAAGATAAAGATAAAGATAAAGATAAAGATAAAGATAAATATACAGATACAGATACAGATACAGATACAGATACAGATTCAGATAAGATAAGATAAAGATAAAGATAAAGTTAAGATAAAGATACAGATACAGATACATATACAGATACAGATACAGATACAGATACATATACAGATAAAGATAAAGATAAAGATACAGATACAGATACAGATACAGATACAGATACAGATACAGATAAGATAAGATAAAGATAAAGATAAAGTTGAGATAAAGATACAGATACAGATACAGATACAGATAAAGATAAAGATAAAGATAAAGATAAAGATAAAGATAAAGATAAAGATAAAGATAAAGATAAAGATAAAGATAAAGATAAAGATAAAGATAAAGATAAAGATAAAGATAAAGATAAAGATAAAGATAAAGATAAAGATAAAGATAAAGATAAAGATAAAGATAAAGATAAAGATAAAGATAAAGATACAGATACAGATACAGATACAGATAAAGATAAAGATACAGATACAGATACAGATAAGATAAGATAAAGATAAAGATAAAGATAAAGATACAGATACAGATACAGATACAGATACAGATACAGATACAGATACAGATAAAGATAAAGATACAGATACAGATACAGATACGGATACAGATACAGATACAGGTAAAGATAAAGATAAAGATACAGATACAGATACAGATACAGATACAGATACAGATACAGATACGGATACAGATACAGATACAGGTAAAGATAAAGATAAAGATACAGATACAGATACAGATACAGATACAGATACAGATAAAGATAAAGATAAAGACAAACATAAAGATAAAGATAAAGATAAAGATAAAGATAAAGATAAAAATAAAGAGAAAGAGAAAGATAAAGATAAAGATAAAGATAAAGATAAAGATAAAGATAAAGATAAAGATAAAGATAAAGATAAAGATAAAGATAAAAATAAAGATAAAGATAAATATAAAGATACAGATACAGATACAGATGCAGATACAGATATAGATACAGATAAAGATAAAGATACAGATACAGATACATATACATATACAGATACAGATAAGATAAGATAAAGATAAAGATAAAGATAAAGATAAAGATAAAGATAAAGATAAAGATAAAGATAAAGATAAAGATAAAGATACAGATAGAGATACAGATACAGATACAGATACAGATAAAGATAAAGATAAAGATAAAGATAAAGATAAAGATACAGATACAGATACAGATACAGATACAGATACAGATACAGATACAGATACAGATACAGATACAGATACAGATAAAGATAAAGATAAAGATACAGATACAGATACAGATACAGATACAGATACAGATACAGATACAGATACAGATACAGATAAAGATAAAGATAAAGATAAAGATAAAGATAAAGATAAAGATAAAGATAAAGATAAAGATAAAGATAAAGATAAAGATAAAGATAAAGATAAAGATAAAGATAAAGATAAAGATAAAGATAAAGATAAAGATACAGATACAGATACAGATACAGATACAGATACAGATACAGATAAAGATAGAGATAGAGATAAAGATACATATACAGATACAGACAGATAAAGATAAAGATAAAGATACAGATACAGATACAGATACAGATACAGATACAGACAAAGATACAGATACAGATAAAGATACAGATACAGATAAAGATACAGATACAGGTACAGACACAGATACAGATACAGATACAGATACAGATACAGATACAGATACAGATACAGATAAAGATACAGATACAGATAAAAATACAGATACAGATAAAGATACAGATACAGATACAGATACAGATACAGATAAAGATAAAGATAAAGATAAAGATAAAGATAAAGATAAAGATACAGATACAGATAAAGATACAGATACAGATACAGATACAGATAAAGATAAAGATAAAGATACAGATACAGATACAGACACAGATACAGATACAGATACAGATACATATACATATACAGATACAGATAAGATAAGATAAGATAAAGATAAAGATAAAGATAAAGATAAAGATAAAGATAAAGATAAAGATAAAGATAAAGATAAAGATAAAGATACAGATAGAGATACAGATACAGATACAGATACAGATACAGATACAGATAAAGGTAAAGATAAAGATAAAGATAAAGATACAGATACAGATACAGATACAGATACAGATACAGATACAGATACAGATACAGACACAGATACAGATAAAGATAAAGATAAAGATAAAGATAAAGATAAAGATAAAGATAAAGATAAAGATAAAGATAAAGATAAAGATAAAGATAAAGATAAAGATAAAGATAAAGATAAAGATAAAGATAAAGATAAAGATAAAGATAAAGATAAAGATAAAGATAAAGATAAAAATAAAGATAAAAATAAAGAGAAAGAGAAAGAGAAAGATAAAGATAAAGATAAAGATAAAGATAAAGATAAAGATAAAGATAAAGATAAAGATAAAGATAAAAATAAAGATAAAGATAAATATAAAGATACAGATACAGATACAGATACAGATACAGATACAGATACAGATACAGATAAAGATAAAGATACAGATACAGATACAGACACAGATACAGATACAGATACAGATACAGATACAGATACAGATACAGATACAGATACAGATACAGATACAGATACAGATAAAGATACAGATACAGATACAGATACAGATACAGATACAGATACAGATACAGATACAGATACAGATAAAGATACAGATACAGATAAAGATACAGATACAGATACAGATACAGATACAGATAAAGATACAGATACAGATACAGATACAGATAAAGATAAAGATAAAGATAAAGATACAGATACAGATACAGATACAGATACAGATACAGATACAGATACAGATACAGATAAAGATAAAGATACAGATACAGATACAGACACAGATACAGATACAGATACAGATACAGATACAGATACAGATACAGATACAGATACAGATACAGATAAAGATACAGATACAGATACAGATACAGATACAGATACAGATACAGATACAGATACAGATACAGATACAGATACAGATACAGATACAGATACAGATAAAGATACAGATACAGATAAAGATACAGATACAGATAAAGATACAGATACAGATACAGATAAAGATAAAGATAAAGATAAAGATAAAGATAAAGATAAAGATAAAGATAAAGATACAGATACAGATACAGATACAGATACAGATACAGATACAGATACAGTTACAGATACAGATACAGATACAGATACAGATACAGATACAGATAAAGATAAAGATACAGATACAGATACAGATACAGATACAGATACAGATAAAGATAAAGATAAAGATAAAGATAAAGATAAAGATAAAGATAAAGATAAAGATAAAGATAAAGATAAAGATGAAGATAAAGATAAAGATAAAGATAAAGATAAAGATAAAGATAAAGATAAAGATAAAGATAAAGATAAAGATAAAGATAAAGGTAAAGATAAAGATAAAGATAAAGATAAAGATAAAGATAAAGATAAAGATAAAGATAAACATAAAGATAAAGATAAAGATAAAGATAAAGATAAAGATAAAGATAAAGATAAAGATAAAGATAAAGATAAAGATAAAGATAAAGATAAAGATAAAGATAAAGATAAAGATAAAGATAAAGATAAAGATAAAGATAAAGATAAAGATAAAGATAAAGATAAAGATAAAGATAAAGATAAAGATAAAGATAAAGATAAAGATAAAGATAAAGATAAAGATAAAGATAAAGATAAAGATAAAGATAAAGATAAAGATAAAGATAAAGATAAAGATAAAGATAAAGATAAAGATAAAGATAAAGATAAAGATAAAGATAAAGATAAAGATGAAGATAAAGATAAAGATAAAGATAAAGATAAAGATAAAGATAAAGATAAAGATAAAGATAAAGATAAAGATAAAGATAAAGATAAAGATAAAGATAAAGATAAAGATACAGATACAGATAAAGATAAAGATACAGATAAAGGTAAAGATAAAGATAAAGATAAAGATAAAGATAAAGATAAAGATAAAGATAAAGATAAAGATACAGATACAGATACAGATACAGATACAGATACAGATACAGTTACATATACAGATACAGTTACAGTTACAGATACAGATACAGATACAGATACAGATACAGATACAGATACAGATACAGATACAGATAAAGATAAAGATACAGATACAGATACAGATACAGATACAGATAAAGATAAAGATACAGATACAGATACAGATACAGATACAGATACAGATACAGATACAGATACAGATACAGATACAGATACAAATACAGATACAGATACAGATACAGATACAGATAAAGATACAGTTACAGATACAGATACAGATACAGATACAGATACAGATACAGTTACAGACACAGATACAGATACAGTTACAGCTACAGATACAGATACAGATACAGATACAGATACAGATACAGATACAGATACAGATACAGATACAGATACAGATACAGATACAAATACAGATACAGATACAGATACAGACACAGATACAGATAAAGATACAGACACAGATAAAGATACAGATACAGATACAGATACAGATAAAGATAAAGATACAGATACAGATACAGATACAGATACAGATACAGATACAGATACAGATACAGATACAGATACAGATACAGATACAGATACAGATACAGATAAAGATAAAGATAAAGATACAGATACAGATACAGATACAGATACAGATAAAGATAAAGATACAGATACAGATACAGATACAGATACAGATACAGATACAGATACAGATACAGATACAGTTACAGATACAGATACAGTTATAGATACAGATACAGTTACAGATACAGATACAGTTACAGATACAGATACAGATACAGATACAGATACAGATACAGACACAGATACAGATAAAGATACAGATACAGATAAAGATACAGATACAGATACAGATACAGATACAGATAAAGATAAAGATACAGATACAGATACAGATACAGATACAGATACAGATACAGATACAGATACAGATACAGATAAAGATAAAGATACAGATACAGATACAGATACAGATACAGATACAGATACAGTTACAGATACAGATACAGTTACAGATACAGATACAGTTACAGATACAGATACAGATTCAGATACAGATACAAATACAGATACAGATACAGATACAGATACAGACACAGATACAGATAAAGATACAGATACAGATAAAGATACAGATACAGATACAGATACAGATAAAGATACAGATACAGATACAGATACAGATACAGATACAGATACAGATACAGATACAAATACAGATACAGATACAGATAAAGATAAAGATAAAGATAAAGATAAAGATAAAGATAAAGATAAAGATAAAGATAAAGATAAAGATAAAGATAAAGATAAAGATAAAGATAAAGATAAAGATAAAGATAAAGATAAAGATAAAGATAAAGATAAAGATAAAGATAAAGATAAAGATAAAGATAAAGATAAAGATAAAGATAAAGATAAAGATAAAGATAAAGATAAAGATAAAGATAAAGATAAAGATAAAGATAAAGATAAAGATAAAGATAAAGATAAAGATAAAGATAAAGATAAAGATAAAGATAAAGATAAAGATAAAGATAAAGATAAAGATAGAGATAAAGACAAACATAAAGATAAAGATAAAGATAAAGATACAGGTACAAATACAGATACAGTTACAGATACAGATACAGTTACAGATACAGATACAGATACATATACAGATACAGATACAGATACAGATACAGATACAAATACAGATACAGATACAGATACAGATACAGATACAGATAAAGATACAGATACAGATAAAGATACAGATACAGATACAGATACAGATAAAGATAAAGATACAGATACAGATACAGATACAGATACAGATACAGATACAGATACAGATACAGATATAGATACAGATACGGATAAAGATAAAGATACAGATACAGATACAGATACAGATACAGATAAAGATACAGATACGGATACAGATATAGATACAGATAAAGATAAAGATAAAGATAAAGATAAAGATAAAGATAAAGATAAAGATAAAGATAAAGATAAAGATAAAGATAAAGATAAAGATAAAGATAAAGATAAAGATAAAGATAAAGATACAGATAAAGATACAGATACAGATACAGATACAGATACAGATACAGATACAGATACAGATACAGATACAGATACAGATACAGATACAGATACAGATACAGATACAGATAAGATAAGATAAAGATAAAGATAAAGATAAAGATAAAGATACAGATACAGATACAGATACAGATACAGATACAGATACAGGTACAGATACAGATACGGATACAGATACAGATACAGGTAAAGATAAAGATAAAGATACAGATACAGATACAGATACAGATAAAGATAAAGATAGAGATAAAGACAAACATAAAGATAAAGATAAAGATAAAGATACAGATACAGATAAAGATAAAGATACAGATACAGATACACATACAGATACAGATACAGATAAAGATAAAGATAACGATAACGATAAAGATAAAGATAAAGATAAAGATACAGATAAAGATACAGATACAGATACAGATACAGATACAGATACAGATACAGATACAGATACAGATACAGATACAGATACAGATACAGATACAAATACAGATACAGATACAGATACAGATACAGATACAGATAAAGATAAAGATACAGATACAGATACAGATACAGATACAGATACAGATACAGATACAGATACAGATACAGATAAAGATACAGATACAGATACAGATACAGATAAAGATAAAGATAAAGATAAAGATAAAGATAAAGATAAAGATAAAGATAAAGATAAAGATAAAGATAAAGATAAAGATAAAGATAAAGATAAAGATAAAGATAAAGATAAAGATAAAGATAAAGATAAAGATAAAGATAAAGATAAAGATAAAGATAAAGATAAAGATAAAGATAAAGATAAAGATAAAGATAAAGATAAAGATAAAGATAAAGATAAAGATAAAGATAAAGATAAAGATAAAGATAAAGATAAAGATAAAGATAAATATACAGATACAGATACAGATACAGATACAGATACAGATACAGATACAGATACAGATACAGATACAGATACAGATACAAATACAGATACAGATACAGATACAGATACAGATACAGATACAGATACAGATACAGATACAGATACAGATACAGATAAGATAAGATAAAGATAAAGATAAAGTTAAGATAAAGATACAGATACAGATACAGATACAGATAAAGATAAAGATAAAGATAAAGATAAAGATAAAGATAAAGATAAAGATAAAGATAAAGATAAAGATAAAGATAAAGATAAAGATAAAGATAAAGATAAAGATAAAGATAAAGATAAAGATAAAGATACAGATACAGATAAAGATAGAGATAGAGATAAAGATACAGATACAGATACAGACAGATAAAGAACGAGATAAAGATAAAGATAAAGATACAGATACAGATACAGATACAGATACAGATAAAGGTACAGATACAGATACAGATACAGATACAGATAAAGATACAGATACAGATACAGATACAGATAAAGATAAAGATAAAGATAAAGATACAGATACAGATACAGATACAGATACAGATACAGATACAGATACAGATACAGGTACAGATACAGATACAGATACAGATACAGATACAGATACAGATAAAGATACAGATACAGATAAAGATAAAGATAAAGATACAGATAAAGATACAGATACAGATACAGATACAGACACAGATACAAATACAGATACAGATACAGATACAGATACAGATACAGATACAGATACAGATACAGATACAGATACAGATACAGATACAGATACAGATACAGATACAGATACAGATAAAGATACAGATACAGATAAAGATACAGATACAGATACAGATAAAGATACAGATACAGATAAAGATAAAGATAAAGATACAGATACAGGTACAGGTAAAGATAAAGATAAAGATAAAGATAAAGATAAAGATACAGCTACAGATACAGATACAGATACAGATACAGTTACAGATACAGATACAGATACAGATACAGATACAGATAAAGATAAAGATACAGATACAGATACAGATACAGATACAGATACAGATAAAGATAAAGATAAAGATAAAGATAAAGATAAAGATAAAGATAAAGATAAAGATAAAGATAAAGATAAAGATAAAGATAAAGATAAAGATAAAGATAAAGATAAAGATAAAGATAAAGATAAAGATAAAGATGAAGATAAAGGTAAAGATAAAGATAAAGATAAAGATAAAGATAAAGATAAAGATAAAGATAAAGATAAAGATAAAGATAAAGATAAAGATAAAGATAAAGATAAAGATAAAGATAAAGATAAAGATAAAGATAAAGATAAAGATAAAGATAAAGATAAAGATAAAGATAAAGATAAAGATAAAGATAAAGATAAAGATAAAGCTAAAGATAAAGATAAAGCTAAAGATAAAGATAAAGATAAAGATAAAGATAAAGATAAAGATAAAGATAAAGATAAAGATAAAGATAAAGATAAAGATAAAGATAAAGATAAAGATAAAGATAAAGATAAAGATAAAGATAAAGATAAAGATAAAGATAAAGATAAAGATAAAGATAAAGATAAAGATAAAGATAAAGATAAAGATAAAGATAAAGATAAAGATAAAGATAAAGATAAAGATAAAGATAAAGATAAAGATAAAGATAAAGATAAAGATAAAGATAAAGGTAAAGATAAAGATAAAGAGAAAGATAAAGATAACGATAAAGATAAAGATAAAGATAAAGATAAAGATAAAGAT
Source organism: Anastrepha ludens (assembly GCF_028408465.1). Lineage (NCBI taxonomy): Eukaryota > Metazoa > Arthropoda > Insecta > Diptera > Tephritidae > Anastrepha > Anastrepha ludens. The sequence continues at coordinate 128,176 of NW_026530038.1, forward strand.
AAAGATAAAGATAAAGATAAAGATAAAGATAAAGATAAAGATAAAGATAAAGATAAAGATAAAGATAAAGATAAAGATAAAGATAAAGATAAAGATAAAGATAAAGATAAAGATAAAGATAAAGATAAAGATAAAGATAAAGATAAAGATAAAGATAAAGATAAAGATAAAGATAAAGATAAAGATAAAAATAAAGATAAAGATAAAGATAAAGATAAAGATAAAGATAAAGATAAAGATAAAGATAAAGATAAAGATAAAGATAAAGATAAAGATAAAGATAAAGATAAAGATAAAGATAAAGATAAAGATAAAGATAAAGATAAAGATAAAGATAAAGATAAAGATAAAGGTAAAGATAAAGATAAAGAGAAAGATAAAGATAACGATAAAGATAAAGATAAAGATAAAGATATAGATAAAGATAAAGATAAAGATAAAGATAAAGATAAAGATAAAGATAAAGATAAAGATAAAGATAAAGATAAAGATAAAGATAAAGATAAAGATAAAGATAAAGATAAAGATAAAGGTAAAGATAAAGATAAAGATAAAGATAAAGATAAAGATAAAGATAAAGATAAAGATAAAGATAAAGATAAAGATAAAGATAAAGATAAAGATAAAGATAAAGATAAAGATAAAGATAAAGATAAAGATAAAGGTAAAGATAAAGATAAAGAGAAAGATAAAGATAACGATAAAGATAAAGATAAAGATAAAGATAAAGATAAAGATAAAGATAAAGATAAAGATAAAGATAAAGATAAAGATAAAGATAAAGATAAAGATAAAGATAAAGATAAAGATAAAGATAAAGATAAAGATAAAGATAAAGATACAGGTACAAATACAGATACAGTTACAGATACAGATACAGTTACAGATACAGATACAGATACATATACAGATACAGATACAGATACAGATACAGATACAGATACAGATACAAATACAGATACAGATACAGATACAGATACAGATACAGATACAGATACAGATACAGATACAGATAAAGATACAGATACAGATAAAGATACAGATACAGATACAGATACAGATAAAGATAAAGATACAGATACAGATACAGATACAGATACAGATACAGATACAGATACAGATACAGATACAGATACAGATATAGATACAGATACGGATAAAGATAAAGATACAGATACAGATACAGATACAGATAAAGATACAGATACGGATACAGATATAGATACAGATAAAGATAAAGATAAAGATAAAGATAAAGATAAAGATAAAGATAAAGATAAAGATAAAGATACAGATAAAGATACAGATACAGATACAGATACAGATACAGATACAGATACAGATACAGATACAGATACAGATACAGATACAGATACAGATACAGATACAGATAAGATAAGATAAAGATAAAGATAAAGATAAAGATACAGATACAGATACAGATACAGATACAGATACAGGTACAGATACAGATACGGATACAGATACAGATACAGGTAAAGATAAAGATAAAGATACAGATACAGATACAGATACAGATAAAGATAAAGATAGAGATAAAGACAAACATAAAGATAAAGATAAAGATAAAGATACAGATACAGATAAAGATAAAGATACAGATACAGATACACATACAGATACAGATACAGATAAAGATAAAGATAACGATAACGATAAAGATAAAGATAAAGATAAAGATACAGATAAAGACACAGATACAGATACAGATACAGATACAGATACAGATACAGATACAGATACAGATACAGATACAAATACAGATACAGATACAGATACAGATACAGATACAGATAAAGATAAAGATACAGATACAGATACAGATACAGATACAGATACAGATACAGATACAGATACAGATACAGATACAGATACAGATAAAGATACAGATACAGATAAAGATAAAGATACAGATAAAGATAAAGATAAAGATAAAGATAAAGATAAAGATAAAGATAAAGATAAAGATAAAGATAAAGATAAAGATAAAGATAAAGATAAAGATAAAGATAAAGATAAAGATAAAGATAAAGATAAAGATAAAGATAAAGATAAAGATAAAGATAAAGATAAAGATACAGATACAGATACAGATACAGATACAGATACAGATACAGATACAGATACAGATACAGATACAGATACAGATACAGATACAAATACAGATACAGATACAGATACAGATACAGATACAGATACAGATACAGATACAGATACAGATACAGATAAGATAAGATAAAGATAAAGATAAAGTTAAGATAAAGATACAGATACAGATACAGATACAGATAAAGATAAAGATAAAGATAAAGATAAAGATAAAGATAAAGATAAATATACAGATACAGATACAGATACAGATACAGATTCAGATAAGATAAGATAAAGATAAAGATAAAGTTAAGATAAAGATACAGATACAGATACATATACAGATACAGATACAGATACAGATACATATACAGATAAAGATAAAGATAAAGATACAGATACAGATACAGATACAGATACAGATACAGATACAGATAAGATAAGATAAAGATAAAGATAAAGTTGAGATAAAGATACAGATACAGATACAGATACAGATAAAGATAAAGATAAAGATAAAGATAAAGATAAAGATAAAGATAAAGATAAAGATAAAGATAAAGATAAAGATAAAGATAAAGATAAAGATAAAGATAAAGATAAAGATAAAGATAAAGATAAAGATAAAGATAAAGATAAAGATAAAGATAAAGATACAGATACAGATACAGATACAGATACAGATAAAGATAAAGATACAGATACAGATACAGATAAGATAAGATAAAGATAAAGATAAAGATAAAGATACAGATACAGATACAGATACAGATACAGATACAGATACAGATAAAGATAAAGATACAGATACAGATACAGATACGGATACAGATACAGATACAGGTAAAGATAAAGATAAAGATACAGATACAGATACAGATACAGATACAGATACAGATACGGATACAGATACAGATACAGGTAAAGATAAAGATAAAGATACAGATACAGATACAGATACAGATACAGATACAGATACAGATAAAGATAAAGATAAAAATAAAGAGAAAGAGAAAGATAAAGATAAAGATAAAGATAAAGATACAGATACAGATACAGATACAGATACAGATACAGATACAGATAAAGATAAAGATAAAAATAAAGAGAAAGAGAAAGATAAAGATAAAGATAAAGATAAAGATAAAGATAAAGATAAAGATAAAGATAAAGATAAAGATAAAGATAAAGATAAAGATAAAGATAAAGATAAAAATAAAGATAAAGATAAATATAAAGATACAGATACAGATAAAGATACAGATACAGATACAGATACAGATAAAGATAAAGATACAGATACAGATACAGATACAGATACAGATACAGATACAGATACAGATACAGATATAGATACAGATACGGATAAAGATAAAGATACAGATACAGATACAGATACAGATACAGATAAAGATACAGATACGGATACAGATATAGATACAGATAAAGATAAAGATAAAGATAAAGATAAAGATAAAGATAAAGATAAAGATAAAGATAAAGATAAAGATAAAGATAAAGATAAAGATAAAGATAAAGATAAAGATAAAGATAAAGATAAAGATACAGATAAAGATACAGATACAGATACAGATACAGATACAGATACAGATACAGATACAGATACAGATACAGATACAGATACAGATACAGATACAGATACAGATACAGATAAGATAAGATAAAGATAAAGATAAAGATAAAGATAAAGATACAGATACAGATACAGATACAGATACAGATACAGATACAGGTACAGATACAGATACGGATACAGATACAGATACAGGTAAAGATAAAGATAAAGATACAGATACAGATACAGATACAGATAAAGATAAAGATAGAGATAAAGACAAACATAAAGATAAAGATAAAGATAAAGATACAGATACAGATAAAGATAAAGATACAGATACAGATACACATACAGATACAGATACAGATAAAGATAAAGATAACGATAACGATAAAGATAAAGATAAAGATAAAGATACAGATAAAGATACAGATACAGATACAGATACAGATACAGATACAGATACAGATACAGATACAGATACAGATACAGATACAGATACAGATACAAATACAGATACAGATACAGATACAGATACAGATACAGATAAAGATAAAGATACAGATACAGATACAGATACAGATACAGATACAGATACAGATACAGATACAGATACAGATAAAGATACAGATACAGATACAGATACAGATAAAGATAAAGATAAAGATAAAGATAAAGATAAAGATAAAGATAAAGATAAAGATAAAGATAAAGATAAAGATAAAGATAAAGATAAAGATAAAGATAAAGATAAAGATAAAGATAAAGATAAAGATAAAGATAAAGATAAAGATAAAGATAAAGATAAAGATAAAGATAAAGATAAAGATAAAGATAAAGATAAAGATAAAGATAAAGATAAAGATAAAGATAAAGATAAAGATAAAGATAAAGATAAATATACAGATACAGATACAGATACAGATACAGATACAGATACAGATACAGATACAGATACAGATACAGATACAGATACAAATACAGATACAGATACAGATACAGATACAGATACAGATACAGATACAGATACAGATACAGATACAGATACAGATAAGATAAGATAAAGATAAAGATAAAGTTAAGATAAAGATACAGATACAGATACAGATACAGATAAAGATAAAGATAAAGATAAAGATAAAGATAAAGATAAAGATAAAGATAAAGATAAAGATAAAGATAAAGATAAAGATAAAGATAAAGATAAAGATAAAGATAAAGATAAAGATAAAGATACAGATACAGATAAAGATAGAGATAGAGATAAAGATACAGATACAGATACAGACAGATAAAGAACGAGATAAAGATAAAGATAAAGATACAGATACAGATACAGATACAGATACAGATAAAGGTACAGATACAGATACAGATACAGATACAGATAAAGATACAGATACAGATACAGATACAGATAAAGATAAAGATAAAGATAAAGATACAGATACAGATACAGATACAGATACAGATACAGATACAGATACAGATACAGGTACAGATACAGATACAGATACAGATACAGATACAGATACAGATAAAGATACAGATACAGATAAAGATAAAGATAAAGATACAGATAAAGATACAGATACAGATACAGATACAGACACAGATACAAATACAGATACAGATACAGATACAGATACAGATACAGATACAGATACAGATACAGATACAGATACAGATACAGATACAGATACAGATACAGATACAGATACAGATAAAGATACAGATACAGATAAAGATACAGATACAGATACAGATAAAGATACAGATACAGATAAAGATAAAGATAAAGATACAGATACAGGTACAGGTAAAGATAAAGATAAAGATAAAGATAAAGATAAAGATACAGCTACAGATACAGATACAGATACAGATACAGTTACAGATACAGATACAGATACAGATACAGATACAGATAAAGATAAAGATACAGATACAGATACAGATACAGATACAGATACAGATAAAGATAAAGATAAAGATAAAGATAAAGATAAAGATAAAGATAAAGATAAAGATAAAGATAAAGATAAAGATAAAGATAAAGATAAAGATAAAGATAAAGATAAAGATAAAGATAAAGATAAAGATAAAGATAAAGATGAAGATAAAGGTAAAGATAAAGATAAAGATAAAGATAAAGATAAAGATAAAGATAAAGATAAAGATAAAGATAAAGATAAAGATAAAGATAAAGATAAAGATAAAGATAAAGATAAAGATAAAGATAAAGATAAAGATAAAGATAAAGATAAAGATAAAGATAAAGATAAAGATAAAGATAAAGATAAAGATAAAGATAAAGATAAAGATAAAGCTAAAGATAAAGATAAAGCTAAAGATAAAGATAAAGATAAAGATAAAGATAAAGATAAAGATAAAGATAAAGATAAAGATAAAGATAAAGATAAAGATAAAGATAAAGATAAAGATAAAGATAAAGATAAAGATAAAGATAAAGATAAAGATAAAGATAAAGATAAAGATAAAGATAAAGATAAAGATAAAGATAAAGATAAAGATAAAGATAAAGATAAAGATAAAGATAAAGATAAAGATAAAGATAAAGATAAAGATAAAGATAAAGATAAAGGTAAAGATAAAGATAAAGAGAAAGATAAAGATAACGATAAAGATAAAGATAAAGATAAAGATAAAGATAAAGATAAAGATAAAGATAAAGATAAAGATAAAGATAAAGATAAAGATAAAGATAAAGATAAAGATAAAGATAAAGATAAAGATAAAGATAAAGATAAAGATAAAGATAAAGATAAAGATAAAGATAAAGATAAAGATAAAGATAAAGATAAAGATAAAGATAAAGATAAAGATAAAGATAAAGATAAAGATAAAAATAAAGATAAAGATAAAGATAAAGATAAAGATAAAGATAAAGATAAAGATAAAGATAAAGATAAAGATAAAGATAAAGATAAAGATAAAGATAAAGATAAAGATAAAGATAAAGATAAAGATAAAGATAAAGATAAAGATAAAGATAAAGATAAAGATAAAGATAAAGGTAAAGATAAAGATAAAGAGAAAGATAAAGATAACGATAAAGATAAAGATAAAGATAAAGATATAGATAAAGATAAAGATAAAGATAAAGATAAAGATAAAGATAAAGATAAAGATAAAGATAAAGATAAAGATAAAGATAAAGATAAAGATAAAGATAAAGATAAAGATAAAGGTAAAGATAAAGATAAAGATAAAGATAAAGATAAAGATAAAGATAAAGATAAAGATAAAGATAAAGATAAAGATAAAGATAAAGATAAAGATAAAGATAAAGATAAAGATAAAGATAAAGATAAAGATAAAGATAAAGGTAAAGATAAAGATAAAGAGAAAGATAAAGATAACGATAAAGATAAAGATAAAGATAAAGATAAAGATAAAGATAAAGATAAAGATAAAGATAAAGATAAAGATAAAGATAAAGATAAAGATAAAGATAAAGATAAAGATAAAGATAAAGATAAAGATAAAGATAAAGATACAGGTACAAATACAGATACAGTTACAGATACAGATACAGTTACAGATACAGATACAGATACATATACAGATACAGATACAGATACAGATACAGATACAGATACAGATACAAATACAGATACAGATACAGATACAGATACAGATACAGATACAGATACAGATACAGATACAGATAAAGATACAGATACAGATAAAGATACAGATACAGATACAGATACAGATAAAGATAAAGATACAGATACAGATACAGATACAGATACAGATACAGATACAGATACAGATACAGATATAGATACAGATACGGATAAAGATAAAGATACAGATACAGATACAGATACAGATAAAGATACAGATACGGATACAGATATAGATACAGATAAAGATAAAGATAAAGATAAAGATAAAGATAAAGATAAAGATAAAGATAAAGATAAAGATAAAGATACAGATAAAGATACAGATACAGATACAGATACAGATACAGATACAGATACAGATACAGATACAGATACAGATACAGATACAGATACAGATACAGATACAGATAAGATAAGATAAAGATAAAGATAAAGATAAAGATACAGATACAGATACAGATACAGATACAGATACAGGTACAGATACAGATACGGATACAGATACAGATACAGGTAAAGATAAAGATAAAGATACAGATACAGATACAGATACAGATAAAGATAAAGATAGAGATAAAGACAAACATAAAGATAAAGATAAAGATAAAGATACAGATACAGATAAAGATAAAGATACAGATACAGATACACATACAGATACAGATACAGATAAAGATAAAGATAACGATAACGATAAAGATAAAGATAAAGATAAAGATACAGATAAAGACACAGATACAGATACAGATACAGATACAGATACAGATACAGATACAGATACAGATACAAATACAGATACAGATACAGATACAGATACAGATACAGATAAAGATAAAGATACAGATACAGATACAGATACAGATACAGATACAGATACAGATACAGATACAGATACAGATACAGATACAGATAAAGATACAGATACAGATAAAGATAAAGATACAGATAAAGATAAAGATAAAGATAAAGATAAAGATAAAGATAAAGATAAAGATAAAGATAAAGATAAAGATAAAGATAAAGATAAAGATAAAGATAAAGATAAAGATAAAGATAAAGATAAAGATAAAGATAAAGATAAAGATAAAGATAAAGATACAGATACAGATACAGATACAGATACAGATACAGATACAGATACAGATACAGATACAGATACAGATACAGATACAGATACAAATACAGATACAGATACAGATACAGATACAGATACAGATACAGATACAGATACAGATACAGATACAGATAAGATAAGATAAAGATAAAGATAAAGTTAAGATAAAGATACAGATACAGATACAGATACAGATAAAGATAAAGATAAAGATAAAGATAAAGATAAAGATAAAGATAAATATACAGATACAGATACAGATACAGATACAGATTCAGATAAGATAAGATAAAGATAAAGATAAAGTTAAGATAAAGATACAGATACAGATACATATACAGATACAGATACAGATACAGATACATATACAGATAAAGATAAAGATAAAGATACAGATACAGATACAGATACAGATACAGATACAGATACAGATAAGATAAGATAAAGATAAAGATAAAGTTGAGATAAAGATACAGATACAGATACAGATACAGATAAAGATAAAGATAAAGATAAAGATAAAGATAAAGATAAAGATAAAGATAAAGATAAAGATAAAGATAAAGATAAAGATAAAGATAAAGATAAAGATAAAGATAAAGATAAAGATAAAGATAAAGATAAAGATAAAGATAAAGATAAAGATAAAGATAAAGATAAAGATAAAGATACAGATACAGATACAGATACAGATACAGATAAAGATAAAGATACAGATACAGATACAGATAAGATAAGATAAAGATAAAGATAAAGATAAAGATACAGATACAGATACAGATACAGATACAGATACAGATACAGATAAAGATAAAGATACAGATACAGATACAGATACGGATACAGATACAGATACAGGTAAAGATAAAGATAAAGATACAGATACAGATACAGATACAGATACAGATACAGATACAGATACAGATACGGATACAGATACAGATACAGGTAAAGATAAAGATAAAGATACAGATACAGATACAGATACAGATACAGATACAGATACAGATAAAGATAAAGATAAAAATAAAGAGAAAGAGAAAGATAAAGATAAAGATAAAGATAAAGATAAAGATAAAGATAAAGATAAAGATAAAGATAAAGATAAAGATAAAGATAAAGATAAAGATAAAGATAAAAATAAAGATAAAGATAAATATAAAGATACAGATACAGATACAGATACAGATACAGATATAGATACAGATAAAGATAAAGATACAGATACAGATACATATACATATACAGATACAGATAAGATAAGATAAAGATAAAGATAAAGATAAAGATAAAGATAAAGATAAAGATAAAGATAAAGATAAAGATAAAGATAAAGATAAAGATAAAGATAAAGATAAAGATACAGATAGAGATACAGATACAGATACAGATACAGATACAGATAAAGATAAAGATAAAGATAAAGATAAAGATAAAGATACAGATACAGATACAGATACAGATACAGATACAGATACAGATACAGATACAGATAAAGATAAAGATAAAGATACAGATACAGATACAGATACAGATACAGATACAGATACAGATACAGATACAGATACAGATAAAGATAAAGATAAAGATAAAGATAAAGATAAAGATAAAGATAAAGATAAAGATAAAGATAAAGATAAAGATAAAGATAAAGATAAAGATAAAGATAAAGATAAAGATAAAGATAAAGATAAAGATAAAGATAAAGATAAAGATACAGATACAGATACAGATACAGATACAGATACAGATAAAGATAGAGATAGAGATAAAGATACATATACAGATACAGACAGATAAAGATAAAGATAAAGATACAGATACAGATACAGATACAGATACAGATACAGACAAAGATACAGATACAGATAAAGATACAGATACAGATAAAGATACAGATACAGGTACAGACACAGATACAGATACAGATACAGATACAGATACAGATACAGATACAGATACAGATACAGATACAGATAAAGATACAGATACAGATAAAAATACAGATACAGATAAAGATACAGATACAGATACAGATACAGATACAGATAAAGATAAAGATAAAGATAAAGATAAAGATAAAGATACAGATACAGATAAAGATACAGATACAGATACAGATACAGATAAAGATAAAGATACAGATACAGATACAGACACAGATACAGATACAGATACAGATACATATACATATACAGATACAGATAAGATAAGATAAGATAAAGATAAAGATAAAGATAAAGATAAAGATAAAGATAAAGATAAAGATAAAGATAAAGATAAAGATAAAGATAAAGATAAAGATAAAGATACAGATAGAGATACAGATACAGATACAGATACAGATACAGATACAGATACAGATAAAGGTAAAGATAAAGATAAAGATAAAGATACAGATACAGATACAGATACAGATACAGATACAGATACAGATACAGATACAGACACAGATACAGATAAAGATAAAGATAAAGATAAAGATAAAGATAAAGATAAAGATAAAGATAAAGATAAAGATAAAGATAAAGATAAAGATAAAGATAAAGATAAAGATAAAGATAAAGATAAAGATAAAGATAAAAATAAAGATAAAAATAAAGAGAAAGAGAAAGATAAAGATAAAGATAAAGATAAAGATAAAGATAAAGATAAAGATAAAGATAAAGATAAAGATAAAGATAAAGATAAAGATAAAGATAAAGATAAAGATAAAGATAAAGATAAAGATAAAGATAAAAATAAAGATAAAGATAAATATAAAGATACAGATACAGATACAGATACAGATACAGATACAGATAAAGATAAAGATACAGATACAGATACAGACACAGATACAGATACAGATACAGATACAGATACAGATACAGATACAGATACAGATACAGATAAAGATACAGATACAGATACAGATACAGATACAGATACAGATACAGATACAGATACAGATAAAGATACAGATACAGATAAAAATACAGATACAGATAAAGATACAGATACAGATACAGATACAGATACAGATAAAGATACAGATACAGATACAGATACAGATAAAGATAAAGATACAGATAAAGATAAAGATACAGATACAGATACAGACACAGATACAGATACAGATACAGATACAGATACAGATACAGATACAGATACAGATACAGATACAAATACAGATACAGATACAGATACAGATACAGATACAGATACAGATACAGATACAGATACAGATACAGATACAGATAAGATAAGATAAAGATAAAGATAAAGTTAAGATAAAGATACAGATACAGATACAGATACAGATAAAGATAAAGATAAAGATAAAGATAAAGATAAATATACAGATACAGATACAGATACAGATACAGATTCAGATAAGATAAGATAAAGATAAAGATAAAGTTAAGATAAAGATACAGATACAGATACATATACAGATACAGATACAGATACAGATACATATACAGATAAAGATAAAGATAAAGATACAGATACAGATACAGATACAGATACAGATACAGATACAGATAAGATAAGATAAAGATAAAGATAAAGTTGAGATAAAGATACAGATACAGATACAGATACAGATAAAGATAAAGATAAAGATAAAGATAAAGATAAAGATAAAGATAAAGATAAAGATAAAGATAAAGATAAAGATAAAGATAAAGATAAAGATAAAGATAAAGATAAAGATAAAGATAAAGATAAAGATAAAGATAAAGATAAAGATAAAGATAAAGATAAAGATAAAGATAAAGATAAAGATAAAGATACAGATACAGATACAGATACAGATAAAGATAAAGATACAGATACAGATACAGATAAGATAAGATAAAGATAAAGATAAAGATAAAGATACAGATACAGATACAGATACAGATACAGATACAGATACAGATAAAGATAAAGATACAGATACAGATACAGATACGGATACAGATACAGATACAGGTAAAGATAAAGATAAAGATACAGATACAGATACAGATACAGATACAGATACAGATACAGATACAGATACGGATACAGATACAGATACAGGTAAAGATAAAGATAAAGATACAGATACAGATACAGATACAGATACAGATACAGATAAAGATAAAGATAAAAATAAAGAGAAAGAGAAAGATAAAGATAAAGATAAAGATAAAGATAAAGATAAAGATAAAGATAAAGATAAAGATAAAGATAAAGATAAAGATAAAGATAAAGATAAAGATAAAAATAAAGATAAAGATAAATATAAAGATACAGATACAGATACAGATACAGATACAGATATAGATACAGATAAAGATAAAGATACAGATACAGATACATATACATATACAGATACAGATAAGATAAGATAAAGATAAAGATAAAGATAAAGATAAAGATAAAGATAAAGATAAAGATAAAGATAAAGATAAAGATACAGATAGAGATACAGATACAGATACAGATACAGATACAGATACAGATAAAGATAAAGATAAAGATAAAGATAAAGATACAGATACAGATACAGATACAGATACAGATACAGATACAGATACAGATACAGATACAGATAAAGATAAAGATAAAGATACAGATACAGATACAGATACAGATACAGATACAGATACAGAGACAGATACAGATACAGATAAAGATAAAGATAAAGATAAAGATAAAGATAAAGATAAAGATAAAGATAAAGATAAAGATAAAGATAAAGATAAAGATAAAGATAAAGATAAAGATAAAGATAAAGATAAAGATAAAGATAAAGATAAAGATAAAGATAAAGATAAAGATAAAGATAAAGATACAGATACAGATACAGATACAGATACAGATACAGATAAAGATAGAGATAGAGATAAAGATACATATACAGATACAGACAGATAAAGATAAAGATAAAGATACAGATACAGATACAGATACAGATACAGATACAGACAAAGATACAGATACAGATAAAGATACAGATACAGATAAAGATACAGATACAGGTACAGACACAGATACAGATACAGATACAGATACAGATACAGATACAGATACAGATACAGATACAGATACAGATACAGATAAAGATACAGATACAGATAAAAATACAGATACAGATAAAGATACAGATACAGATACAGATACAGATACAGATAAAGATAAAGATAAAGATAAAGATAAAGATAAAGATACAGATACAGATAAAGATACAGATACAGATACAGATACAGATAAAGATAAAGATACAGATACAGATACAGACACAGATACAGATACAGATACAGATACATATACATATACAGATACAGATAAGATAAGATAAGATAAAGATAAAGATAAAGATAAAGATAAAGATAAAGATAAAGATAAAGATAAAGATAAAGATAAAGATAAAGATAAAGATAAAGATACAGATAGAGATACAGATACAGATACAGATACAGATACAGATACAGATAAAGGTAAAGATAAAGATAAAGATAAAGATACAGATACAGATACAGATACAGATACAGATACAGATACAGATACAGATACAGACACAGATACAGATAAAGATAAAGATAAAGATAAAGATAAAGATAAAGATAAAGATAAAGATAAAGATAAAGATAAAGATAAAGATAAAGATAAAGATAAAGATAAAGATAAAGATAAAAATAAAGATAAAAATAAAGAGAAAGAGAAAGATAAAGATAAAGATAAAGATAAAGATAAAGATAAAGATAAAGATAAAGATAAAGATAAAGATAAAGATAAAGATAAAGATAAAGATAAAGATAAAGATAAAGATAAAGATAAAGATAAAGATAAAGATAAAGATAAAGATAAAGATAAAGATAAAGATAAAAATAAAGATAAAGATAAATATAAAGATACAGATACAGATACAGATACAGATACAGATACAGATAAAGATAAAGATACAGATACAGATACAGACACAGATACAGATACAGATACAGATACAGATACAGATACAGATACAGATACAGATACAGATACAGATACAGATACAGATAAAGATACAGATACAGATACAGATACAGATACAGATACAGATACAGATACAGATACAGATAAAGATACAGATACAGATAAAAATACAGATACAGATAAAGATACAGATACAGATACAGATACAGATACAGATAAAGATACAGATACAGATACAGATACAGATAAAGATAAAGATAAAGATAAAGATACAGATACAGATACAGATACAGATACAGATACAGATACAGATACAGATACAGATACAGATAAAGATAAAGATACAGATACAGATACAGACACAGATACAGATACAGATACAGATACAGATACAGATACAGATACAGATACAGATACAGATACAGATACAGATAAAGATACAGATACAGATACAGATACAGATACAGATACAGATACAGATACAGATACAGATACAGATACAGATACAGATACAGATACAGATACAGATACAGATAAAGATACAGATAAAGATACAGATACAGATAAAGATACAGATACAGATAAAGATACAGATACAGATACAGATAAAGATAAAGATAAAGATAAAGATAAAGATAAAGATACAGATACAGATACAGATACAGATACAGATACAGATACAGATACAGTTACAGATACAGATACAGATACAGATACAGATACAGATACAGATAAAGATAAAGATACAGATACAGATACAGATACAGATACAGATAAAGATAAAGATAAAGATAAAGATAAAGATAAAGATAAAGATAAAGATAAAGATAAAGATAAAGATAAAGATAAAGATAAAGATAAAGATGAAGATAAAGATAAAGATAAAGATAAAGATAAAGATAAAGATAAAGATAAAGATAAAGATAAAGATAAAGATAAAGATAAAGGTAAAGATAAAGATAAAGATAAAGATAAAGATAAAGATAAAGATAAAGATAAAGATAAAGATAAACATAAAGATAAAGATAAAGATAAAGATAAAGATAAAGATAAAGATAAAGATAAAGATAAAGATAAAGATAAAGATAAAGATAAAGATAAAGATAAAGATAAAGATAAAGATAAAGATAAAGATAAAGATAAAGATAAAGATAAAGATAAAGATAAAGATAAAGATAAAGATAAAGATAAAGATAAAGATAAAGATAAAGATAAAGATAAAGATAAAGATAAAGATGAAGATAAAGATAAAGATAAAGATAAAGATAAAGATAAAGATAAAGATAAAGATAAAGATAAAGATACAGATACAGATAAAGATAAAGATACAGATAAAGGTAAAGATAAAGATAAAGATAAAGATAAAGATAAAGATAAAGATAAAGATAAAGATAAAGATACAGATACAGATACAGATACAGATACAGATACAGATACAGATACAGTTACATATACAGATACAGTTACAGTTACAGATACAGATACAGATACAGATACAGATACAGATACAGATAAAGATAAAGATACAGATACAGATACAGATACAGATACAGATACAGATACAGATACAGATACAGATACAGATACAGATACAAATACAGATACAGATACAGATACAGATAAAGATACAGTTACAGATACAGATACAGATACAGATACAGATACAGTTACAGACACAGATACAGATACAGTTACAGCTACAGATACAGATACAGATACAGATACAGATACAGATACAGATACAGATACAAATACAGATACAGATACAGATACAGACACAGATACAGATAAAGATACAGACACAGATAAAGATACAGATACAGATACAGATAAAGATAAAGATACAGATACAGATACAGATACAGATACAGATACAGATACAGATACAGATACAGATACAGATAAAGATAAAGATAAAGATACAGATACAGATACAGATACAGATACAGATACAGATACAGATACAGATAAAGATAAAGATACAGATACAGATACAGATACAGATACAGATACAGATACAGATACAGATACAGATACAGTTACAGATACAGATACAGTTATAGATACAGATACAGTTACAGATACAGATACAGTTACAGATACAGATACAGATACAGATACAGATACAGATACAGACACAGATACAGATAAAGATACAGATACAGATAAAGATACAGATACAGATACAGATACAGATACAGATAAAGATAAAGATACAGATACAGATACAGATACAGATACAGATACAGATACAGATACAGATACAGATACAGATACAGATACAGATAAAGATAAAGATACAGATACAGATACAGATACAGATACAGATACAGATACAGTTACAGATACAGATACAGTTACAGATACAGATACAGTTACAGATACAGATACAGATACAGATACAGATACAGATACAGATACAAATACAGATACAGATACAGATAAAGATACAGACACAGATACAGATACAGATAAAGATAAAGATAAAGATAAAGATAAAGATAAAGATAAAGATAAAGATAAAGATAAAGATAAAGATAAAGATAAAGATAAAGATAAAGATAAAGATAAAGATAAAGATAAAGATAAAGATAAAGATAAAGATAAAGATAAAGATAAAGATAAAGATAAAGATAAAGATAAAGATAAAGATAAAGATAAAGATAAAGATAAAGATAAAGATAAAGATAAAGATAAAGATAAAGATAAAGATAAAGATAAAGATAAAGATAAAGATAGAGATAAAGACAAACATAAAGATAAAGATAAAGATAAAGATACAGGTACAAATACAGATACAGTTACAGATACAGATACAGTTACAGATACAGATACAGATACAGATACATATACAGATACAGATACAGATACAGATACAGATACAAATACAGATACAGATACAGATACAGATACAGATACAGATACAGATACAGATACAGATAAAGATACAGATACAGATAAAGATACAGATACAGATACAGATACAGATAAAGATAAAGATACAGATACAGATACAGATACAGATACAGATACAGATACAGATACAGATATAGATACAGATACAGATACAGATAAAGATACAGATACAGATACAGATACAGATACAGATAAAGATACAGATACGGATACAGATATAGATACAGATAAAGATAAAGATAAAGATAAAGATAAAGATAAAGATAAAGATAAAGATAAAGATAAAGATAAAGATAAAGATAAAGATAAAGATAAAGATAAAGATAAAGATAAAGATAAAGATACAGATAAAGATACAGATACAGATACAGATACAGATACAGATACAGATACAGATACAGATACAGATACAGATAAGATAAGATAAAGATAAAGATAAAGATAAAGATAAAGATACAGATACAGATACAGATACAGATACAGATACAGATACAGGTACAGATACAGATACGGATACAGATACAGATACAGGTAAAGATAAAGATAAAGATACAGATACAGATACAGATACAGATAAAGATAAAGATAGAGATAAAGACAAACATAAAGATAAAGATAAAGATAAAGATAAAGATACAGATACAGATACAGATAAAGATAAAGATACAGATACACATACAGATACAGATACAGATAAAGATAACGATAACGATAAAGATAAAGATAAAGATAAAGATAAAGATACAGATAAAGATACAGATACAGATACAGATACAGATACAGATACAGATACAGATACAGATACAGATACAGATACAGATACAAATACAGATACAGATACAGATACAGATACAGATACAGATAAAGATAAAGATACAGATACAGATACAGATACAGATACAGATACAGATACAGATACAGATACAGATAAAGATACAGATACAGATACAGATACAGATAAAGATAAAGATAAAGATAAAGATAAAGATAAAGATAAAGATAAAGATAAAGATAAAGATAAAGATAAAGATAAAGATAAAGATAAAGATAAAGATAAAGATAAAGATAAAGATAAAGATAAAGATAAAGATAAAGATAAAGATAAAGATAAAGATAAAGATAAAGATAAAGATAAAGATAAAGATAAAGATAAAGATAAAGATAAAGATAAAGATACAGATACAGATACAGATACAGATACAGATACAGATACAGATACAAATACAGATACAGATACAGATACAGATACAGATACAGATACAGATACAGATACAGATACAGATACAGATAAGATAAGATAAAGATAAAGATAAAGATAAAGTTAAGATAAAGATACAGATACAGATACAGATACAGATAAAGATAAAGATAAAGATAAAGATAAAGATAAAGATAAAGATAAAGATAAAGATAAAGATAAAGATAAAGATAAAGATAAAGATAAAGATAAAGATAAAGATAAAGATAAAGATAAAGATAAAGATAAAGATACAGATACAGATAAAGATAGAGATAGAGATAAAGATACAGATACAGATACAGACAGATAAAGAACGAGATAAAGATAAAGATAAAGATACAGATACAGATACAGATACAGATACAGATAAAGGTACAGATACAGATACAGATACAGATACAGATAAAGATACAGATACAGATACAGATACAGATAAAGATACAGGTACAGATACAGATACAGATACAGATACAGATACAGATACAGATAAAGATACAGATACAGATAAAGATAAAGATACAGATAAAGATACAGATACAGATACAGATACAGACACAGATACAAATACAGATACAGATACAGATACAGATACAAATACAGATACAGATACAGATACAGATACAGATACAGATACACATACAGATACAGATAAAGATAAAGATAACGATAACGATAACGATAAAGATAAAGATAAAGATAAAGATACAGATAAAGATACAGATACAGATACAGATACAGATACAGATACAGATACAGATACAGATACAGATACAGATACAGATACAGATACAAATACAGATACAGATACAGATACAGATACAGATACAGATAAAGATAAAGATACAGATACAGATACAGATACAGATACAGATACAGATACAGATACAGATACAGATACAGATAAAGATAAAGATAAAGATAAAGATAAAGATAAAGATAAAGATAAAGATAAAGATAAAGATAAAGATAAAGATAAAGATAAAGATAAAGATAAAGATAAAGATAAAGATAAAGATAAAGATAAAGATAAAGATAAAGATAAAGATAAAGATAAAGATAAAGATTAAGATAAAGATAAAGATAAAGATAAAGATAAAGATAAAGATTAAGATAAAGATAAAGATAAAGATAAAGATAAAGATAAAGATAAAGATAAAGATAAAGATAAAGATAAAGATAAAGATAAAGATAAAGATAAAGATAAAGATAAAGATAAAGATAAAGATACAGATACAGATACAGGTACAGATAAAGATAAAGATAAAGATAAAGACAAACATAAAGATAAAGATACAGATACAGATACAGGTAAAGATAAAGATAAAGATACAGATACAGATACAGATACAGATACAGATACAGATACAGATACAGATAAAGATAAAGATAAAGATACAGATACAGATACAGATACAGATACAGATACAGATACAGATACAGATAAAGATACAGATACAGATACAGATACAGATACAGATACAGGTACAGATAAAGATAAAGATAAAGATACAGATACAGATACAGATGCAGATACAGATACAGATACAGATACAGATACAGATACAGATACAGATACAGTTACAGATAAAGATAAAGATAAAGATAAAGATAAAGATAAAGATAAAGATAAAGATAAAGATAAAGATAAAGATAAAGATAAAGATAAAGATAAAGATAAAGATAAAGATTAAGATAAAGATAAAGATAAAGATAAAGATAAAGATTAAGATAAAGATAAAGATAAAGATAAAGATAAAGATAAAGATAAAGATAAAGATAAAGATAAAGATAAAGATAAAGATAAAGATAAAGATAAAGATACAGATACAGATACAGGTACAGATAAAGATAAAGACAAACATAAAGATAAAGATAAAGATACAGATACAGATACAGGTAAAGATAAAGATAAAGATACAGATACCGATACAGATACAGATACAGATACAGATAAAGATACAGATACAGATACAGATACAGATACAGATACAGATACAGGTACAGATAAAGATAAAGATAAAGACAAACATAAAGATAAAGATAAAGATAAAGATAAAGATAAAGAGAAAGATAAAGATAAAGATAAAGATAAAGATAAAGATAAAGATAAAGATAAAGATAAAGATAAAGATAAAGATAAAGATAAAGATAAAGATAAAGATAAAGATTAAGATAAAGATAAAGATAAAGATAAAGATAAAGATAAAGATAAAGATAAAGATAAAGATAAAGATAAAGATAAAGATAAAGATAAAGATAAAGATAAAGATAAAGATAAAGATACAGATACAGATACAGGTAAAGATATAGATAAAGATACAGATACAGATACAGATACAGATAAAGATAAAGATAAAGACAAACATAAAGATAAAGATAAAGATAAAGATAAAGATACAGATACAGATACAGATACAGATACAGATACAGATACAGATACAGATACAGATAAGATAAGATAACGATAACGATAAAGATAAAGATAAAGATACAGATAAAGATACAGATACAGATACAGATACAGATACAGATACAGATACAGATACAGATACAGATACAGATACAGATACAGATACAAATACAGATACAGATACAGATACAGATACAGATACAGATACAGATACAGATAAAGATAAAGATACAGATACAGATACAGATAAAGATAAAGATAAAGATAAAGATAAAGACAAACATAAAGATAAAGATAAAGATAAAGATAAAGATAAAAATAAAGAGAAAGAGAAAGATAAAGATAAAGATAAAGATAAAGATAAAGATAAAGATAAAGATAAAGATAAAGATAAAGATAAAGATAAAGATAAAGATAAAGATAAAGATAAAGATAAAGATAAAGATAAAGATAAAGATAAAGATAAAGATTAAGATAAAGATAAAGATAAAGATAAAGATTAAGATAAAGATAAAGATAAAGATAAAGATAAAGATAAAGATAAAGATAAAGATAAAGATAAAGATAAAGATAAAGATACAGATACAGATACAGGTACAGATAAAGATAAAGACAAACATAAAGATAAAGATAAAGATACAGATACAGATACAGGTAAAGATAAAGATAAAGATACAGATACCGATACAGATACAGATACAGATACAGATAAGGATACAGATACAGATACAGATACAGATACAGATACAGATACAGGTACAGATAAAGATAAAGATAAAGACAAACATAAAGATAAAGATAAAGATAAAGATAAAGAGAAAGATAAAGATAAAGATAAAGATAAAGATAAAGATAAAGATAAAGATAAAGATAAAGATAAAGATAAAGATAAAGATTAAGATAAAGATAAAGATAAAGATAAAGATAAAGATAAAGATAAAGATAAAGATAAAGATAAAGATAAAGATAAAGATAAAGATAAAGATACAGATACAGATACAGGTAAAGATATAGATAAAGATACAGATACAGATACAGATACAGATAAAGATAAAGATAACGACAAACATAAAGATAAAGATAAAGATAAAGATAAAGATAAAGATACAGATACAGATACAGATACAGATACAGATACAGATACAGATACAGATACAGATACAGATACAGATACAGATACAGATACAGATAAGATAAGATAACGATAACGATAAAGATAAAGATAAAGATACAGATAAAGATACAGATACAGATACAGATACAGATACAGATACAGATACAGATACAGATACAGATACAGATACAGATACAGATACAAATACAGATACAGATACAGATACAGATACAGATACAGATACAGATACAGATAAAGATAAAGATACAGATACAGATACAGATACAGATACAGATACAGATACAGATACAGATACAGATACAGATACAGATACAGATAAAGATAAAGATAAAGATAAAGATAAAGATAAAGATAAAGATAAAGATAAAGATAAAGATAAAGATAAAGATAAAGATAAAGATAAATATAAAGATAAAGATAAAGATAAAGATAAAGATAAAGATAAAGATAAAGATAAAGATAAAGATAAAGATAAAGATAAAGATAAAGATAAAGATAAAGATAAAGATAAAGATAAAGATACAGATACAGATGCAGATACAGATACAGATACAGATACAGATACAGATACAGATACAGATACAGATACAGATACAGATACAAATACAGATACAGATACAGATACAGATACAGATACAGATACAGATACAGATACAGATACAGATACAGATACAAATACAGATACAGATACAGATACAGATACAGATACAGATAAAGATAAAGATACAGATACAGATACAGATACAGATACAGATACAGATACAGATACAGATACAGATACAGATAAGATAAGATAAAGATAAAGATAAAGTTAAGATAAAGATACAGATACAGATACAGATACAGATAAAGATAAAGATAAAGGTAAAGATAAAGATAAAGATAAAGATACAGATACAGATACAGATACAGATACAGATACAGATACAGATACAGATACAGATACAAATACAGATACAGATACAGATACAGATACAGACACAGATACAGATAAAGATACAGATACAGATAAAGATACAGATACAGATACAGATACAGATAAAGATACAGATACAGATACAGATACAGATACAGATACAGATACAGATACAGATACAGATACAAATACAGATACAGATACAGATAAAGATAAAGATAAAGATAAAGATAAAGATAAAGATAAAGATAAAGATAAAGATAAAGATAAAGATAAAGATAAAGATAAATATAAAGATAAAGATAAAGATAAAGATAAAGATAAAGATAAATATAAAGATAAAGATAAAGATAAAGATAAAGATAAAGATAAAGATAAAGATAAAGATAAAGATAAAGATAAAGATAAAGATAAAGATAAAGATAAAGATAAAGATACAGATACAGATACAGATACAGATACAGATACAGATACAGATACAGATACAGATACAGATAAGATAAGATAAAGATAAAGATAAAGTTAAGATAAAGATACAGATACAGATACAGATACAGATACAGATACAGATACAGATACAGATACAGATAAAGATAAAGATAAAGATACAGATACAGATACAGATACAGGTACAGATACAGATACAGATAAGATAAGATAAAGATAAAGATAAAGTTAGGACAAAGATACAGATACAGATACAGATACAGATAAAGATAAAGATAAAGATAAAGATAAAGATAAAGATAAAGATAAAGATAAAGATAAAGATAAAGATAAAGATAAAGATAAAGATAAAGATAAAGATAAAGATAAAGATAAAGATAAAGATAAAGATAAAGATAAAGATACAGATACAGATACACATACAGATACAGATAAAGATACAGATACAGATACAGATAAAGATAAAGATACAGATACAGATACAGACACAGATACAGATACAGATACAGATACAGATACAGATACAGATACAGATACAGATACAGATACAGATACAGATAAAGATACAGATACAGATAAAGATACAGATACAGATACAGATACAGATACAGATACAGATAAAGAAACAGATACAGATACAGATACAGATACAGATAAAGATAAAGATAAAGATAAAGATAAAGATACAAATACAGATACAGATACAGATACAGATACAGATACAGATACAGATACAGGTAAAGAAACAGATACAGATACAGATACAGATACAGATACGGATAAAGATAAAGATAAAGATAAAGATACAGATACAGATACAGATACAGATACAGATACAGATACAGATAAAGATAAAGATAAAGATAAAGATAAAGATAAAGATAAAGATAAAGATAAAGATAAAGATAAAGATAAAGATAAAGATAAAGATAAAGATAAAGATAAAGATAAAGATAAAGATAAAGATAAAGATAAAGATAAAGATAAAGATAAAGATACAGATACAGATACAGATACAGATACAGATGCAGATACAGATACAGATACAGATACAGATACAGATACAGATACAGATACAGATACGGATAAAGATAAAGATAAAGATAAAGATACAGATACAGATACAGATACAGATACAGATACAGATACAGATACAGATAAAGATAAAGATAAAGATACAGATACAGATACAGATACAGATGCAGATACAGATACAGATACAGATACAGATACAGATACAGATACAGATACAGTTACAGATAAAGATAAAGATAAAGATAAAGATAAAGATAAAGATAAAGATAAAGATAAAGATAAAGATAAAGATAAAGATAAAGATAAAGATAAAGATAAAGATAAAGATAAAGATAAAGATAAAGATAAAGATAAAGATAAAGATAAAGATAAAGATACAGATACAGATACAGATACAGATACAGATACAGATACAGATACAGATAAAGATAAAGATAAAGATACAGATACAGATACAGATACAGATACAGATACAGATAAAGATACAGATACAGATACAGATACAGATACAGATACAGGTACAGATAAAGATAAAGATAAAGATAAAGATAAAGATACAGATACAGATACAGATGCAGATACAGATACAGATACAGATACAGATACAGATACAGATACAGATACAGATACAGTTACAGATAAAGATAAAGATAAAGATAAAGATAAAGATAAAGATAAAGATAAAGATAAAGATAAAGATAAAGATAAAGATAAAGATAAAGATAAAGATAAAGATAAAGATAAAGATAAAGATAAAGATAAAGATAAAGATAAAGATTAAGATAAAGATAAAGATAAAGACAAAGATAAAGATTAAGATAAAGATAAAGATAAAGATAAAGGTAAAGATAAAGATAAAGATAAAGATACAGATACAGATACAGGTACAGATAAAGATAAAGATAAAGACAAACATAAAGATAAAGATAAAGGTACAGATACAGATACAGGTAAAGATAAAGATAAAGATACAGATACAGATACAGATACAGATACAGATACAGATAAAGATACAGATACAGATACAGATACAGATACAGATACAGATACAGGTACAGATAAAGATAAAGATAAAGACAAACATAAAGATAAAGATAAAGATAAAGATAAAGATAAAGAGAAAGATAAAGATAAAGATAAAGATAAAGATAAAGATAAAGATAAAGATAAAGATAAAGATAAAGATAAAGATAAAGATAAAGATAAAGATAAAGATAAAGGTAAAGATAAAGATAAAGACAAAGATAAAGATAAAGATAAAGATAAAGATAAAGATAAAGATAAAGATAAAGATAAAGATAAAGATAAAGATAAAGATAAAGATAAAGATAAAGATAAAGATAAAGATAAAGATAAAGATAAAGATAAAGATAAAGATAAAGATACAGATACAGATACAGGTAAAGATATAGATAAAGATACAGATACAGATACAGATACAGATAAAGATAAAGATAAAGACAAACATAAAGATAAAGATAAAGATAAAGATAAAGATAAAGATACAGATACAGATACAGATACAGATACAGATACAGTTACAGATACAGTTACAGATACAGATACAGATACAGATACAGATACAGATACAGACACAGATACAGATAAAGATACAGATACAGATAAAGATACAGATACAGATACAGATACAGATACAGATAAAGATAAAGATACAGATACTGATACAGATACAGATACAGATACAGATACAGATACAGATACAGATAAAGATAAAGATACAGATACAGATACAGATACAGATACAGATACAGATACAGTTACAGATACAGTTACAGATACAGATACAGTTACAGATACAGATACAGATACAGATACAGATACAGATACAGATACAGATACAGATACAAATACAGATACAGATACAGATACAGATACAGACACAGATACAGATAAAGATACAGATACAGATAAAGATACAGATACAGATACAGATACAGATAAAGATACAGATACAGATACAGATACAGATACAGATACAGATACAGATACAGATACAAATACAGATACAGATACAGATAAAGATAAAGATAAAGATAAAGATAAAGATAAAGATAAAGATAAAGATAAAGATAAAGATAAAGATAAAGATAAAGATAAAGATAAAGATAAAGATAAAGATAAAGATAAAGATAAAGATAAAGATAAAGATAAAGATAAAGATAAAGATAAAGATAAAGATAAAGATAAAGATAAATATAAAGATAAAGATAAAGATAAAGATAAAGATAAAGATAAAGATAAAGATAAAGATAAAGATAAAGATAAAGATAAAGATAAAGATAAAGATAAAGATACAGATACAGATACAGATACAGATACAGATACAGATACAGATACAGATACAGATACAGATACAGATACAGATAAGATAAGATAAAGATAAAGATAAAGTTAAGATAAAGATACAGATACAGATACAGATACAGGGACAGATACAGATACAGATACAGATAAAGATAAAGATAAAGATACAGATACAGATACAGATACAGATACAGATACAGATACAGATAAGATAAGATAAAGATAAAGATAAAGTTAAGACAAAGATACAGATACAGATACAGATACAGATAAAGATAAAGATAAAGATAAAGATAAAGATAAAGATAAAGATAAAGATAAAGATACAGATACAGATACACATACAGATACAGATAAAGATACAGATACAGATACAGATAAAGATAAAGATACAGATACAGATACAGACACAGATACAGATACAGATACAGATACAGATACAGATACAGATACAGATACAGATACAGATACAGATAAAGATACAGATACAGATAAAGATACAGATACAGATACAGATACAGATACAGATAAAGAAACAGATACAGATACAGATACAGATAAAGATAAAGATAAAGATAAAGATAAAGATAAAGATAAAGATACAAATACAGATACAGATACAGATACAGATACAGATACAGATACAGATACAGATACAGATACAGGTAAAGAAACAGATACAGATACAGATACAGATACGGATAAAGATAAAGATAAAGATACAGATACAGATACAGATACAGATACAGATACAGATACAGATAAAGATAAAGATAAAGATACAGATACAGATACAGATACAGATGCAGATACAGATACAGATACAGATACAGATACAGATACAGATACAGATACAGATACAGATACAGATACAGATACAGATAAAGATACAGATACAGATACAGGTACAGATACAGATACAGATACAGATACAGATACAGTTACAGATAAAGATAAAGATAAAGATAAAGATAAAGATAAAGATAAAGATAAAGATAAAGATAAAGATAAAGATAAAGATAAAGATAAAGATAAAGATAAAGATAAAGATAAAGATAAAGATAAAGATAAAGATAAAGATAAAGATAAAGATTAAGTTAAAGATAAAGATTAAGATAAAGATAAAGATAAAGATAAAGATAAAGATTAAGATAAAGATAAAGATAAAGATAAAGATAAAGATAAAGATAAAGGTAAAGATAAAGATAAAGATAAAGATACAGATACAGATACAGGTACAGATAAAGATAAAGATAAAGACAAACATAAAGATAAAGATAAAGATACAGATACAGATACAGGTAAAGATAAAGATAAAGATACAGATACAGATACAGATACAGATACAGATACAGATAAAGATACAGATACAGATACAGATACAGATACAGATACAGATACAGGTACAGATAAAGATAAAGATAAAGACAAACATAAAGATAAAGATAAAGATAAAGATAAAGATAAAGAGAAAGATAAAGATAAAGATAAAGATAAAGATAAAGATAAAGATAAAGATAAAGATAAAGATAAAGGTAAAGATAAAGATAAAGATAAAGATAAAGATAAAGATAAAGATAAAGATAAAGATAAAGATAAAGATAAAGATAAAGATAAAGATAAAGATAAAGATAAAGATAAAGATAAAGATAAAGATAAAGATAAAGATAAAGATAAAGATAAAGATAAAGATAAAGATAAAGATAAAGATAAAGATAAAGATACAGATACAGATACAGGTAAAGATATAGATAAAGATACAGATACAGATACAGATACAGATAAAGATAAAGACAAACATAAAGATAAAGATAAAGATAAAGATACAGATACAGATACAGATACAGATACAGATACAGATACAGTTACAGATACAGTTACAGATACAGATACAGATGCAGATACAGATACAGATACAGATACAGATACAGATACAGATACAGATACAGTTACAGATAAAGATAAAGATAAAGATAAAGATAAAGATAAAGATAAAGATAAAGATAAAGATAAAGATAAAGATAAAGATAAAGATAAAGATAAAGATAAAGATAAAGATAAAGATAAAGATAAAGATAAAGATAAAGATAAAGATAAAGATAAAGATAAAGATAAAGATACAGATACAGATACAGATACAGATACAGATACAGATACAGATACAGATAAAGATAAAGATAAAGATACAGATACAGATACAGATACAGATACAGATACAGATAAAGATACAGATACAGATACAGATACAGATACAGATACAGGTACAGATAAAGATAAAGATAAAGATAAAGATAAAGATACAGATACAGATACAGATGCAGATACAGATACAGATACAGATACAGATACAGAT
The DNA here is from genome assembly GCF_028408465.1 of Anastrepha ludens. Taxonomy (NCBI): domain Eukaryota; kingdom Metazoa; phylum Arthropoda; class Insecta; order Diptera; family Tephritidae; genus Anastrepha; species Anastrepha ludens. The sequence continues at coordinate 157,342 of NW_026530038.1, forward strand.
ACAGATACAGATACAGATACAGTTACAGATAAAGATAAAGATAAAGATAAAGATAAAGATAAAGATAAAGATAAAGATAAAGATAAAGATAAAGATAAAGATAAAGATAAAGATAAAGATAAAGATAAAGATAAAGATAAAGATAAAGATAAAGATAAAGATAAAGATAAAGATTAAGATAAAGATAAAGATAAAGACAAAGATAAAGATTAAGATAAAGATAAAGATAAAGATAAAGGTAAAGATAAAGATAAAGATAAAGATACAGATACAGATACAGGTACAGATAAAGATAAAGATAAAGACAAACATAAAGATAAAGATAAAGGTACAGATACAGATACAGGTAAAGATAAAGATAAAGATACAGATACAGATACAGATACAGATACAGATACAGATAAAGATACAGATACAGATACAGATACAGATACAGATACAGATACAGGTACAGATAAAGATAAAGATAAAGACAAACATAAAGATAAAGATAAAGATAAAGATAAAGATAAAGAGAAAGATAAAGATAAAGATAAAGATAAAGATAAAGATAAAGATAAAGATAAAGATAAAGATAAAGATAAAGATAAAGATAAAGATAAAGGTAAAGATAAAGATAAAGACAAAGATAAAGATAAAGATAAAGATAAAGATAAAGATAAAGATAAAGATAAAGATAAAGATAAAGATAAAGATAAAGATAAAGATAAAGATAAAGATAAAGATAAAGATAAAGATAAAGATAAAGATAAAGATAAAGATAAAGATAAAGATACAGATAAAGATATAGATAAAGATACAGATACAGATACAGATACAGATAAAGATAAAGATAAAGACAAACATAAAGATAAAGATAAAGATAAAGATAAAGATAAAGATACAGATACAGATACAGATACAGATACAGATACAGTTACAGATACAGTTACAGATACAGATACAGATACAGATACAGATACAGATACAGACACAGATACAGATAAAGATACAGATACAGATAAAGATACAGATACAGATACAGATACAGATACAGATAAAGATAAAGATACAGATACTGATACAGATACAGATACAGATACAGATACAGATACAGATACAGATAAAGATAAAGATACAGATACAGATACAGATACAGATACAGATACAGATACAGTTACAGATACAGATACAGTTACAGATACAGATACAGTTACAGATACAGATACAGATACAGATACAGATACAGATACAGATACAGATACAGATACAAATACAGATACAGATACAGATACAGATACAGACACAGATACAGATAAAGATACAGATACAGATAAAGATACAGATACAGATACAGATACAGATAAAGATACAGATACAGATACAGATACAGATACAGATACAGATACAGATACAGATACAAATACAGATACAGATACAGATAAAGATAAAGATAAAGATAAAGATAAAGATAAAGATAAAGATAAAGATAAAGATAAAGATAAAGATAAAGATAAAGATAAAGATAAAGATAAAGATAAAGATAAAGATAAAGATAAAGATAAAGATAAAGATAAAGATAAAGATAAAGATAAAGATAAAGATAAAGATAAAGATAAATATAAAGATAAAGATAAAGATAAAGATAAAGATAAAGATAAAGATAAAGATAAAGATAAAGATAAAGATAAAGATAAAGATAAAGATAAAGATAAAGATAAAGATACAGATACAGATACAGATACAGATACAGATACAGATACAGATACAGATACAGATACAGATACAGATAAGATAAGATAAAGATAAAGATAAAGTTAAGATAAAGATACAGATACAGATACAGATACAGGGACAGATACAGATACAGATACAGATAAAGATAAAGATAAAGATACAGATACAGATACAGATACAGATACAGATACAGATACAGATAAGATAAGATAAAGATAAAGATAAAGTTAAGACAAAGATACAGATACAGATACAGATACAGATAAAGATAAAGATAAAGATAAAGATAAAGATAAAGATAAAGATAAAGATAAAGATAAAGATACAGATACAGATACACATACAGATACAGATAAAGATACAGATACAGATACAGATAAAGATAAAGATACAGATACAGATACAGACACAGATACAGATACAGATACAGATACAGATACAGATACAGATACAGATACAGATACAGATACAGATAAAGATACAGATACAGATAAAGATACAGATACAGATACAGATACAGATACAGATAAAGAAACAGATACAGATACAGATACAGATAAAGATAAAGATAAAGATAAAGATAAAGATAAAGATAAAGATAAAGATACAAATACAGATACAGATACAGATACAGATACAGATACAGGTAAAGAAACAGATACAGATACAGATACAGATACGGATAAAGATAAAGATAAAGATACAGATACAGATACAGATACAGATACAGATACAGATACAGATAAAGATAAAGATAAAGATACAGATACAGATACAGATACAGATGCAGATACAGATACAGATACAGATACAGATACAGATACAGATACAGTTACAGATAAAGATAAAGATAAAGATAAAGATAAAGATAAAGATAAAGATAAAGATAAAGATAAAGATAAAGATAAAGATACAGATACAGATACAGATACAGATACAGATACAGATAAAGATAAAGATAAAGATACAGATACAGATACAGATACAGATACAGATACAGATACAGATACAGATACAGATACAGATAAAGATACAGATACAGATACAGGTACAGATACAGATACAGATACAGATACAGATACAGTTACAGATAAAGATAAAGATAAAGATAAAGATAAAGATAAAGATAAAGATAAAGATAAAGATAAAGATAAAGATAAAGATAAAGATAAAGATAAAGATAAAGATAAAGATAAAGATAAAGATAAAGATAAAGATAAAGATAAAGATAAAGATAAAGATTAAGTTAAAGATAAAGATTAAGATAAAGATAAAGATAAAGATAAAGATAAAGATTAAGATAAAGATAAAGATAAAGATAAAGATAAAGATAAAGATAAAGATAAAGGTAAAGATAAAGATAAAGATAAAGATACAGATACAGATACAGATACAGGTACAGATAAAGATAAAGATAAAGACAAACATAAAGATAAAGATAAAGATACAGATACAGATACAGGTAAAGATAAAGATAAAGATACAGATACAGATACAGATACAGATACAGATACAGATAAAGATACAGATACAGATACAGATACAGATACAGATACAGATACAGGTACAGATAAAGATAAAGATAAAGACAAACATAAAGATAAAGATAAAGATAAAGATAAAGATAAAGAGAAAGATAAAGATAAAGATAAAGATAAAGATAAAGATAAAGATAAAGATAAAGATAAAGATAAAGGTAAAGATAAAGATAAAGATAAAGATAAAGATAAAGATAAAGATAAAGATAAAGATAAAGATAAAGATAAAGATAAAGATAAAGATAAAGATAAAGATAAAGATAAAGATAAAGATAAAGATAAAGATAAAGATAAAGATAAAGATAAAGATAAAGATAAAGATAAAGATAAAGATACAGATACAGATACAGGTAAAGATATAGATAAAGATACAGATACAGATACAGATACAGATAAAGATAAAGACAAACATAAAGATAAAGATAAAGATAAAGATACAGATACAGATACAGATACAGATACAGATACAGATACAGTTACAGATACAGTTACAGATACAGATACAGATACAGATACAGATACAGATACAGACACAGATACAGATAAAGATACAGATACAGATAAAGATACAGATACAGATACAGATACAGATACAGATAAAGATAAAGATACAGATACAGATACAGATACAGATACAGATACAGATACAGATACAGATACAGATACAGATACAGATACAGATACAGATAAAGATAAAGATACAGATACAGATACAGATACAGATACAGATACAGATACAGTTACAGATACAGATACAGTTACAGATACAGATACAGTTACAGATACAGATACAGATACAGATACAGATACAGATACAGATACAAATACAGATACAGATACAGATACAGATACAGACACAGATACAGATAAAGATACAGATACAGATAAAGATACAGATACAGATACAGATACAGATAAAGATACAGATACAGATACAGATACAGATACAGATACAGATACAGATACAGATACAGATACAAATACAGATACAGATACAGATAAAGATAAAGATAAAGATAAAGATAAAGATAAAGATAAAGATAAAGATAAAGATAAAGATAAAGATAAAGATAAAGATAAAGATAAAGATAAAGATAAAGATAAAGATAAAGATAAAGATAAAGATAAAGATAAAGATAAAGATAAAGATAAAGATAAAGATAAAGATAAAGATAAAGATAAAGATAAAGATAAAGATAAAGATAAAGATAAAGATAAAGATAAAGATAAAGATAAAGATAAAGATAAAGATAAAGATAAAGATAAAGATAAAGATAAAGATAAAGATAAAGATAAAGATAAAGATAAAGATAAAGATAAAGATAAAGATAGAGATAAAGATAAAGATAAAGATAAAGATACAGATACAGATACAGATACAGATACAGATACAGATGCAGATAAAGATAAAGATAAAGATAAAGATAAAGATAAAGATACAGATACAGATACAGATACAGATACAGATACAGTTACAGATACAGATACAGATACAGATACAGATACAGATACAGATACAGATACAGATACAGATACAGATACAAATACAGATACAGATACAGATACAGGTAAAGATAAAGATAAAGATACAGATACAGATACAGATACAGATACAGATACAGATAAAGATAAAGATAAAGACAAACATAAAGATAAAGATAAAGATAAAGATAAAGATAAAGATAAAGATAAAAATAAAGAGAAAGATAAAGATAAAGATAAAGATAAAGATAAAGATAAAGATAAAGATAAAGATAAAGATAAAGATAAAGATAAAAATAAAGATAAAGATAAAGATAAAGATAAAGATAAAGATACAGATACAGATACAGATACAGATACAGATACAGATACAGGTACATATACAGATACAGATACAGATACAGATACAGATACAGATACAGATACAGATACAGATAAGATAAGATAAAGATAAAGATAAAGATAAAGATAAAGATAAAGGTAAAGATAAAGATAAAGATAAAGATAAAGATAAAGATAAAGATAAAGATAAAGATAAAGATAAAGATAAAGATAAAGATAAAGATAAAGATAAAGATAAAGATAAAGATAAAGATAAAGATAAAGATAAAGATACAGATAGAGATACAGATACAGATACAGATACAGATACAGATACAGATACAGATACAGATACAGATACAGATACAGATACAGATAAAGATAAAGATAAAGATAAAGATAATGATAAAGATAAAGATAAAGATACAGATACAGATACAGATACAGATACAGATACAGATACAGATAAAGATAGAGATAAAGATACAGATACAGATACAGATACAGATACAGATACAGATACACATAAAGATAAAGATAAAGATAAAGATAAAGATACAGATACAGATACAGATACAGATACAGATACAGATACAGATACAGATACAGATAAAGATAATGATAAAGATACAGATACAGATACAGATACAGATGCAGATACAGATACAGATACAGATACAGATACAGATACAGATACAGTTACAGATAAAGATAAAGATAAAGATAAAGATAAAGATAAAGATAAAGATAAAGATAAAGATAAAGATAAAGATAAAGATAAAGATAAAGATAAAGATAAAGATAAAGATAAAGATAAAGATAAAGATAAAGATAAAGATAAAGATAAAGATAAAGATAAAGATAAAGATAAAGATAAAGATACAGATACAGATACAGATACAGATACAGATAAAGATAAAGATAAAGATACAGATACAGATACAGATACAGATACAGATAAAGATACAGATACAGATACAGATACAGATAAAGATAAAGATAAAGATAAAGATAATGATAAAGATAAAGATAAAGATACAGATACAGATACAGATACAGATAAAGATAAAGATAAAGATAAAGATAAAGATAAAGATAAAGATAAAGATAAAGATAAAGATAAAGATAAAGATAAAGATAAAGATAAAGATAAAGATAAAGATAAAGATAAAGATAAAGATAAAGATAAAGATAAAGATAAAGATAAAGATAAAGATAAAGATAAAGATAAAGATAAAGATAAAGATAAAGATAAAGATAAAGATAAAGATAAAGATAAAGATAAAGATAAAGATAAAGATAAAGATAAAGATAAAGATAAAGATAAAGATAAAGATAAAGATAAAGATAAAGATAAAGATAAAGATAAAGATAAAGATAAAGATAAAGATAAAGATAAAGATAAAGATAAAGATAGAGATAAAGATAAAGATAAAGATAAAGATACAGATACAGATACAGATACAGATACAGATACAGATACAGATACAGATGCAGATAAAGATAAAGATAAAGATAAAGATAAAGATAAAGATAAAGATAAAGATACAGATACAGATACAGATACAGATACAGATACAGTTCCAGATACAGATACAGATACAGATACAGATACAGATACAGATACAGATACAGATACAGATACAAATACAGATACAGATACAGATACAGGTAAAGATAAAGATAAAGATACAGATACAGATACAGATACAGATACAGATAAAGATAAAGATAAAGACAAACATAAAGATAAAGATAAAGATAAAGATAAAGATAAAGATAAAAATAAAGAGAAAGAGAAAGATAAAGATAAAGATAAAGATAAAGATAAAGATAAAGATAAAGATAAAGATAAAGATAAAGATAAAGATAAAGATAAAGATAAAGATAAAAATAAAGATAAAGATAAAGATAAAGATAAAGATACAGATACAGATACAGATACAGATACAGATACAGATACAGATACAGATACAGGTACATATACAGATACAGATACAGATACAGATACAGATACAGATACAGATACAGATACAGATAAGATAAAGATAAAGATAAAGATAAAGATAAAGATAAAGATAAAGATAAAGATAAAGGTAAAGATAAAGATAAAGATAGAGATAAAGATAAAGATAAAGATAAAGATAAAGATAAAGATAAAGATAAAGATAAAGATAAAGATAAAGATAAAGATAAAGATAAAGATAAAGATAAAGATACAGATAGAGATACAGATACAGATACAGATACAGATACAGATACAGATACAGATACAGATACAGATACAGATAAAGATAAAGATAAAGATAAAGATAATGATAAAGATAAAGATAAAGATACAGATACAGATACAGATACAGATACAGATACAGATACAGATACAGATACAGATACAGATAAAGATAAAGACAAACATAAAGATAAAGATAAAGATAAAGATACAGATACAGATACAGATACAGATACAGATACAGATACAGTTACAGATACAGTTACAGATACAGATACAGTTACAGATACAGATACAGATACAGATACAGATACAGATACAGACACAGATACAGATAAAGATACAGATACAGATAAAGATACAGATACAGATACAGATACAGATACAGATAAAGATAAAGATACAGATACAGATACAGATACAGATACAGATACAGATACAGATACAGATACAGATACAGATACAGATACAGATAAAGATAAAGATACAGATACAGATACAGATACAGATACAGATACAGATACAGTTACAGATACAGATACAGTTACAGATACAGATACAGTTACAGATACAGATACAGATACAGATACAGATACAGATACAGATACAAATACAGATACAGATACAGATACAGATACAGACACAGATACAGATAAAGATACAGATACAGATAAAGATACAGATACAGATACAGATACAGATAAGATAAAGATAAAGATAAAGATAAAGATAAAGATAAAGATAAAGATAAAGATAAAGATAAAGATAAAGATAAAGATAAAGATAAAGATAAAGATACAGATACAGATACAGGTAAAGATATAGATAAAGATACAGATACAGATACAGATACAGATAAAGATAAAGACAAACATAAAGATAAAGATAAAGATAAAGATACAGATACAGATACAGATACAGATACAGATACAGATACAGTTACAGATACAGTTACAGATACAGATACAGATACAGATACAGATACAGATACAGATACAGATACAGACACAGATACAGATAAAGATACAGATACAGATAAAGATACAGATACAGATACAGATACAGATACAGATAAAGATAAAGATACAGATACAGATACAGATACAGATACAGATACAGATACAGATACAGATACAGATACAGATACAGATACAGATACAGATAAAGATAAAGATACAGATACAGATACAGATACAGATACAGATACAGATACAGTTACAGATACAGATACAGTTACAGATACAGATACAGTTACAGATACAGATACAGATACAGATACAGATACAGATACAGATACAAATACAGATACAGATACAGATACAGATACAGACACAGATACAGATAAAGATACAGATACAGATAAAGATACAGATACAGATACAGATACAGATAAAGATACAGATACAGATACAGATACAGATACAGATACAGATACAGATACAGATACAGATACAAATACAGATACAGATACAGATAAAGATAAAGATAAAGATAAAGATAAAGATAAAGATAAAGATAAAGATAAAGATAAAGATAAAGATAAAGATAAAGATAAAGATAAAGATAAAGATAAAGATAAAGATAAAGATAAAGATAAAGATAAAGATAAAGATAAAGATAAAGATAAAGATAAAGATAAAGATAAAGATAAAGATAAAGATAAAGATAAAGATAAAGATAAAGATAAAGATAAAGATAAAGATAAAGATAAAGATAAAGATAAAGATAAAGATAAAGATAAAGATAAAGATAAAGATAAAGATAAAGATAAAGATAAAGATAAAGATAAAGATAAAGATAAAGATAAAGATAAAGATAAAGATAAAGATAAAGATAAAGATAAAGATAAAGATAGAGATAAAGATAAAGATAAAGATACAGATACAGATACAGATACAGATACAGATACAGATACAGATACAGATACAGATGCAGATAAAGATAAAGATAAAGATAAAGATAAAGATAAAGATAAAGATACAGATACAGATACAGATACAGATACAGATACAGTTACAGATACAGATACAGATACAGATACAGATACAGATACAGATACAGATACAGATACAGATACAGATACAAATACAGATACAGATACAGATACAGGTAAAGATAAAGATAAAGATACAGATACAGATACAGATACAGATACAGATACAGATAAAGATAAAGATAAAGACAAACATAAAGATAAAGATAAAGATAAAGATAAAGATAAAGATAAAAATAAAGAGAAAGATAAAGATAAAGATAAAGATAAAGATAAAGATAAAGATAAAGATAAAGATAAAGATAAAGATAAAGATAAAGATAAAGATAAAAATAAAGATAAAGATAAAGATAAAGATAAAGATACAGATACAGATACAGATACAGATACAGATACAGATACAGGTACATATACAGATACAGATACAGATACAGATACAGATACAGATACAGATACAGATAAGATAAGATAAAGATAAAGATAAAGATAAAGATAAAGATAAAGGTAAAGATAAAGATAAAGATAAAGATAAAGATAAAGATAAAGATAAAGATAAAGATAAAGATAAAGATAAAGATAAAGATAAAGATAAAGATAAAGATAAAGATAAAGATAAAGATAAAGATACAGATAGAGATACAGATACAGATACAGATACAGATACAGATACAGATACAGATACAGATACAGATACAGATAAAGATAAAGATAAAGATAAAGATAATGATAAAGATAAAGATAAAGATACAGATACAGATACAGATACAGATACAGATACAGATACAGATAAAGATAGAGATAAAGATACAGATACAGATACAGATACAGATACAGATACAGATACACATAAAGATAAAGATAAAGATAAAGATAAAGATACAGATACAGATACAGATACAGATACAGATACAGATACAGATACAGATACAGATAAAGATAATGATAAAGATACAGATACAGATACAGATACAGATGCAGATACAGATACAGATACAGATACAGATACAGTTACAGATAAAGATAAAGATAAAGATAAAGATAAAGATAAAGATAAAGATAAAGATAAAGATAAAGATAAAGATAAAGATAAAGATAAAGATAAAGATAAAGATAAAGATAAAGATAAAGATAAAGATAAAGATAAAGATAAAGATAAAGATAAAGATAAAGATAAAGATAAAGATAAAGATAAAGATAAAGATAAAGATACAGATACAGATACAGATACAGATACAGATAAAGATAAAGATAAAGATACAGATACAGATACAGATACAGATACAGATACAGATACAGATAAAGATACAGATACAGATACAGATACAGATAAAGATAAAGATAAAGATAAAGATAATGATAAAGATAAAGATAAAGATACAGATACAGATACAGATACAGATAAAGATAAAGATAAAGATAAAGATAAAGATAAAGATAAAGATAAAGATAAAGATAAAGATAAAGATAAAGATAAAGATAAAGATAAAGATAAAGATAAAGATAAAGATAAAGATAAAGATAAAGATAAAGATAAAGATAAAGATAAAGATAAAGATAAAGATAAAGATAAAGATAAAGATAAAGATAAAGATAAAGATAAAGATAAAGATAAAGATAAAGATAAAGATAAAGATAAAGATAAAGATAAAGATAAAGATAAAGATAAAGATAAAGATAAAGATAAAGATAAAGATAAAGATAAAGATAAAGATAAAGATAAAGATAAAGATAAAGATAAAGATAAAGATAAAGATAAAGATAAAGATAAAGATAAAGATAAAGATAAAGATAAAGATAAAGATAAAGATAAAGATAAAGATAGAGATAAAGATAAAGATAAAGATACAGATACAGATACAGATACAGATACAGATACAGATACAGATACAGATGCAGATAAAGATAAAGATAAAGATAAAGATAAAGATAAAGATAAAGATAAAGATAAAGATAAAGATACAGATACAGATACAGATACAGATACAGATACAGTTCCAGATACAGATACAGATACAGATACAGATACAGATACAGATACAGATACAGATACAGATACAAATACAGATACAGATACAGATACAGGTAAAGATAAAGATAAAGATACAGATACAGATACAGATACAGATACAGATACAGATAAAGATAAAGATAAAGACAAACATAAAGATAAAGATAAAGATAAAGATAAAGATAAAGATAAAAATAAAGAGAAAGAGAAAGATAAAGATAAAGATAAAGATAAAGATAAAGATAAAGATAAAGATAAAGATAAAGATAAAGATAAAGATAAAAATAAAGATAAAGATAAAGATAAAGATAAAGATACAGATACAGATACAGATACAGATACAGATACAGATACAGATACAGATACAGGTACATATACAGATACAGATACAGATACAGATACAGATACAGATACAGATACAGATACAGATAAGATAAGATAAAGATAAAGATAAAGATAAAGATAAAGATAAAGATAAAGATAAAGATAAAGGTAAAGATAAAGATAAAGATAGAGATAAAGATAAAGATAAAGATAAAGATAAAGATAAAGATAAAGATAAAGATAAAGATAAAGATAAAGATAAAGATAAAGATAAAGATAAAGATACAGATAGAGATACAGATACAGATACAGATACAGATACAGATACAGATACAGATACAGATACAGATACAGATAAAGATAAAGATAAAGATAAAGATAATGATAAAGATAAAGATAAAGATACAGATACAGATACAGATACAGATACAGATACAGATACAGATAAAGATAGAGATAAAGATACAGATACAGATACAGATACAGATACAGATACAGATACACATAAAGATAAAGATAAAGATAAAGATAAAGATACAGATACAGATACAGATACAGATACAGATACAGATACAGATACAGATAAAGATAAAGATAAAGATACAGATACAGATACAGATACAGATGCAGATACAGATACAGATACAGATACAGATACAGATACAGATACAGTTACAGATAAAGATAAAGATAAAGATAAAGATAAAGATAAAGATAAAGATAAAGATAAAGATAAAGATAAAGATAAAGATAAAGATAAAGATAAAGATAAAGATAAAGATAAAGATAAAGATAAAGATAAAGATAAAGATAAAGATAAAGATAAAGATAAAGATAAAGATAAAGATAAAGATAAAGATAAAGATAAAGATAAAGATAAAGATAAAGATAAAGATACAGATACAGATACAGATACAGATACAGATACAGATAAAGATAAAGATAAAGATACAGATACAGATACAGATACAGATACAGATACAGATACAGATACAGATACAGATAAAGATACAGATACAGATACAGATACAGATAAAGATAAAGATAAAGATAAAGATAATGATAAAGATAAAGATAAAGATACAGATACAGATACAGATACAGATAAAGATAAAGATAAAGATAAAGATAAAGATAAAGATAAAGATAAAGATAAAGATAAAGATAAAGATAAAGATAAAGATAAAGATAAAGATAAAGATAAAGATAAAGATAAAGATAAAGATAAAGATAAAGATAAAGATAAAGATAAAGATACAGATACAGATACAGATACAGATACAGATACAGTTCCAGATACAGATACAGATACAGATACAGATACAGATACAGATACAGATACAGATACAGATACAAATACAGATACAGATACAGATACAGGTAAAGATAAAGATAAAGATACAGATACAGATACAGATACAGATACAGATAAAGATAAAGATAAAGACAAACATAAAGATAAAGATAAAGATAAAGATAAAGATAAAGATAAAAATAAAGAGAAAGAGAAAGATAAAGATAAAGATAAAGATAAAGATAAAGATAAAGATAAAGATAAAGATAAAGATAAAGATAAAGATAAAGATAAAGATAAAGATAAAGATAAAGATAAAGATAAAAATAAAGATAAAGATAAAGATAAAGATAAAGATACAGATACAGATACAGATACAGATACAGATACAGATACAGATACAGATACAGGTACATATACAGATACAGATACAGATACAGATACAGATACAGATACAGATACAGATACAGATAAGATAAAGATAAAGATAAAGATAAAGATAAAGATAAAGATAAAGATAAAGATAAAGGTAAAGATAAAGATAAAGATAGAGATAAAGATAAAGATAAAGATAAAGATAAAGATAAAGATAAAGATAAAGATAAAGATAAAGATAAAGATAAAGATAAAGATAAAGATAAAGATAAAGATACAGATAGAGATACAGATACAGATACAGATACAGATACAGATACAGATACAGATACAGATACAGATACAGATAAAGATAAAGATAAAGATAAAGATAATGATAAAGATAAAGATAAAGATACAGATACAGATACAGATACAGATACAGATACAGATACAGATACAGATACAGATACAGATAAAGATAAAGACAAACATAAAGATAAAGATAAAGATAAAGATACAGATACAGATACAGATACAGATACAGATACAGATACAGTTACAGATACAGTTACAGATACAGATACAGATACAGATACAGATACAGATACAGACACAGATACAGATAAAGATACAGATACAGATAAAGATACAGATACAGATACAGATACAGATACAGATAAAGATAAAGATACAGATACAGATACAGATACAGATACAGATACAGATACAGATACAGATACAGATACAGATACAGATACAGATAAAGATAAAGATACAGATACAGATACAGATACAGATACAGATACAGATACAGTTACAGATACAGATACAGTTACAGATACAGATACAGTTACAGATACAGATACAGATACAGATACAGATACAGATACAGATACAAATACAGATACAGATACAGATACAGATACAGACACAGATACAGATAAAGATACAGATACAGATAAAGATACAGATACAGATACAGATACAGATAAGATAAAGATAAAGATAAAGATAAAGATAAAGATAAAGATAAAGATAAAGATAAAGATAAAGATAAAGATAAAGATAAAGATAAAGATAAAGATACAGATACAGATACAGGTAAAGATATAGATAAAGATACAGATACAGATACAGATACAGATAAAGATAAAGACAAACATAAAGATAAAGATAAAGATAAAGATACAGATACAGATACAGATACAGATACAGATACAGATACAGTTACAGATACAGTTACAGATACAGATACAGATACAGATACAGATACAGATACAGATACAGATACAGACACAGATACAGATAAAGATACAGATACAGATAAAGATACAGATACAGATACAGATACAGATACAGATAAAGATAAAGATACAGATACAGATACAGATACAGATACAGATACAGATACAGATACAGATACAGATACAGATACAGATACAGATACAGATAAAGATAAAGATACAGATACAGATACAGATACAGATACAGATACAGATACAGTTACAGATACAGATACAGTTACAGATACAGATACAGTTACAGATACAGATACAGATACAGATACAGATACAGATACAGATACAAATACAGATACAGATACAGATACAGATACAGACACAGATACAGATAAAGATACAGATACAGATAAAGATACAGATACAGATACAGATACAGATAAAGATACAGATACAGATACAGATACAGATACAGATACAGATACAGATACAGATACAGATACAAATACAGATACAGATACAGATAAAGATAAAGATAAAGATAAAGATAAAGATAAAGATAAAGATAAAGATAAAGATAAAGATAAAGATAAAGATAAAGATAAAGATAAAGATAAAGATAAAGATAAAGATAAAGATAAAGATAAAGATAAAGATAAAGATAAAGATAAAGATAAAGATAAAGATAAAGATAAAGATAAAGATAAAGATAAAGATAAAGATAAAGATAAAGATAAAGATAAAGATAAAGATAAAGATAAAGATAAAGATAAAGATAAAGATAAAGATAAAGATAAAGATAAAGATAAAGATAAAGATAAAGATAAAGATAAAGATAAAGATAAAGATAAAGATAAAGATAAAGATAAAGATAAAGATAAAGATAGAGATAAAGATAAAGATAAAGATACAGATACAGATACAGATACAGATACAGATACAGATACAGATACAGATACAGATGCAGATAAAGATAAAGATAAAGATAAAGATAAAGATAAAGATAAAGATACAGATACAGATACAGATACAGATACAGATACAGTTACAGATACAGATACAGATACAGATACAGATACAGATACAGATACAGATACAGATACAGATACAGATACAAATACAGATACAGATACAGATACAGGTAAAGATAAAGATAAAGATACAGATACAGATACAGATACAGATACAGATACAGATAAAGATAAAGATAAAGACAAACATAAAGATAAAGATAAAGATAAAGATAAAGATAAAGATAAAGATAAAAATAAAGAGAAAGATAAAGATAAAGATAAAGATAAAGATAAAGATAAAGATAAAGATAAAGATAAAGATAAAGATAAAGATAAAGATAAAGATAAAAATAAAGATAAAGATAAAGATAAAGATAAAGATACAGATACAGATACAGATACAGATACAGATACAGATACAGGTACATATACAGATACAGATACAGATACAGATACAGATACAGATACAGATACAGATAAGATAAGATAAAGATAAAGATAAAGATAAAGATAAAGATAAAGGTAAAGATAAAGATAAAGATAAAGATAAAGATAAAGATAAAGATAAAGATAAAGATAAAGATAAAGATAAAGATAAAGATAAAGATAAAGATAAAGATAAAGATAAAGATAAAGATAAAGATAAAGATAAAGATACAGATAGAGATACAGATACAGATACAGATACAGATACAGATACAGATACAGATACAGATACAGATACAGATAAAGATAAAGATAAAGATAAAGATAATGATAAAGATAAAGATAAAGATACAGATACAGATACAGATACAGATACAGATACAGATACAGATAAAGATAGAGATAAAGATACAGATACAGATACAGATACAGATACAGATACAGATACACATAAAGATAAAGATAAAGATAAAGATAAAGATACAGATACAGATACAGATACAGATACAGATACAGATACAGATACAGATACAGATAAAGATAATGATAAAGATACAGATACAGATACAGATACAGATGCAGATACAGATACAGATACAGATACAGATACAGTTACAGATAAAGATAAAGATAAAGATAAAGATAAAGATAAAGATAAAGATAAAGATAAAGATAAAGATAAAGATAAAGATAAAGATAAAGATAAAGATAAAGATAAAGATAAAGATAAAGATAAAGATAAAGATAAAGATAAAGATAAAGATAAAGATAAAGATAAAGATAAAGATAAAGATAAAGATACAGATACAGATACAGATACAGATACAGATAAAGATAAAGATAAAGATACAGATACAGATACAGATACAGATACAGATACAGATACAGATAAAGATACAGATACAGATACAGATACAGATAAAGATAAAGATAAAGATAAAGATAATGATAAAGATAAAGATAAAGATACAGATACAGATACAGATACAGATAAAGATAAAGATAAAGATAAAGATAAAGATAAAGATAAAGATAAAGATAAAGATAAAGATAAAGATAAAGATAAAGATAAAGATAAAGATAAAGATAAAGATAAAGATAAAGATAAAGATAAAGATAAAGATAAAGATAAAGATAAAGATAAAGATAAAGATAAAGATAAAGATAAAGATAAAGATAAAGATAAAGATAAAGATAAAGATAAAGATAAAGATAAAGATAAAGATAAAGATAAAGATAAAGATAAAGATAAAGATAAAGATAAAGATAAAGATAAAGATAAAGATAAAGATAAAGATAAAGATAAAGATAAAGATAAAGATAAAGATAAAGATAAAGATAAAGATAAAGATAAAGATAAAGATAAAGATAAAGATAAAGATAAAGATAAAGATAAAGATAAAGATAAAGATAGAGATAAAGATAAAGATAAAGATACAGATACAGATACAGATACAGATACAGATACAGATACAGATACAGATGCAGATAAAGATAAAGATAAAGATAAAGATAAAGATAAAGATAAAGATAAAGATAAAGATAAAGATACAGATACAGATACAGATACAGATACAGATACAGTTCCAGATACAGATACAGATACAGATACAGATACAGATACAGATACAGATACAGATACAGATACAGATACAAATACAGATACAGATACAGATACAGGTAAAGATAAAGATAAAGATACAGATACAGATACAGATACAGATACAGATACAGATAAAGATAAAGATAAAGACAAACATAAAGATAAAGATAAAGATAAAGATAAAGATAAAGATAAAAATAAAGAGAAAGAGAAAGATAAAGATAAAGATAAAGATAAAGATAAAGATAAAGATAAAGATAAAGATAAAGATAAAGATAAAGATAAAGATAAAGATAAAAATAAAGATAAAGATAAAGATAAAGATACAGATACAGATACAGATACAGATACAGATACAGATACAGATACAGATACAGGTACATATACAGATACAGATACAGATACAGATACAGATACAGATACAGATACAGATACAGATAAGATAAGATAAAGATAAAGATAAAGATAAAGATAAAGATAAAGATAAAGATAAAGATAAAGGTAAAGATAAAGATAAAGATAGAGATAAAGATAAAGATAAAGATAAAGATAAAGATAAAGATAAAGATAAAGATAAAGATAAAGATAAAGATAAAGATAAAGATAAAGATAAAGATACAGATAGAGATACAGATACAGATACAGATACAGATACAGATACAGATACAGATACAGATACAGATACAGATAAAGATAAAGATAAAGATAAAGATAATGATAAAGATAAAGATAAAGATACAGATACAGATACAGATACAGATACAGATACAGATACAGATAAAGATAGAGATAAAGATACAGATACAGATACAGATACAGATACAGATACAGATACACATAAAGATAAAGATAAAGATAAAGATAAAGATACAGATACAGATACAGATACAGATACAGATACAGATACAGATACAGATAAAGATAAAGATAAAGATACAGATACAGATACAGATACAGATGCAGATACAGATACAGATACAGATACAGATACAGATACAGATACAGTTACAGATAAAGATAAAGATAAAGATAAAGATAAAGATAAAGATAAAGATAAAGATAAAGATAAAGATAAAGATAAAGATAAAGATAAAGATAAAGATAAAGATAAAGATAAAGATAAAGATAAAGATAAAGATAAAGATAAAGATAAAGATAAAGATAAAGATAAAGATAAAGATAAAGATAAAGATAAAGATAAAGATAAAGATAAAGATAAAGATAAAGATACAGATACAGATACAGATACAGATACAGATAAAGATAAAGATAAAGATACAGATACAGATACAGATACAGATACAGATACAGATACAGATACAGATACAGATAAAGATACAGATACAGATACAGATACAGATAAAGATAAAGATAAAGATAAAGATAATGATAAAGATAAAGATAAAGATACAGATACAGATACAGATACAGATAAAGATAAAGATAAAGATAAAGATAAAGATAAAGATAAAGATAAAGATAAAGATAAAGATAAAGATAAAGATAAAGATAAAGATAAAGATAAAGATAAAGATAAAGATAAAGATAAAGATAAAGATAAAGATAAAGATAAAGATAAAGATAAAGATAAAGATACAGATACAGATACAGATACAGATACAGATACAGATAAAGATAAAGATAAAGATAAAGATAAAGATAAAGATAAAGATAAAGATAAAGATAAAGATAAAGATAAAGATACAGATACAGATACAGATACAGATACAGATACAGATACAGATACAGATAAAGATAGAGATAGAGATAAAGATACAGATACAGATACAGACAGATAAAGATAAAGATAAAGATAAAGATACAGATACAGATACAGATACAGATACAGATAAAGATACAGATACAGATAAAGATACAGATACAGATAAAGATACAGATACAGATACAGGTACAGACACAGATACAGATACAGATACAGATACAGATACAGATACAGATACAGATACAGATACAGATACAGATACAGATAAAGATACAGATACAGATAAAGATACAGATAAAGATAAAGATGAAGATAAAGATAAAGATACAGATACAGATACAGATACAGATAAAGATAGAGATAGAGATAAAGATACAGATACAGATAAAGATAAAGATAAAGATAAAGATAAAGATAAAGATAAAGATACAGATACAGATACAGATACAGATACAGATAAAGATACAGATACAAATACAGATAAAGATAAAGATGCAGATACAGATACAGACACAGATACAGATACAGATACAGATACAGATACAGATACAGATACAGATACAGATACAGATACAGATACAGATACAGATAAAGATACAGATACAGATAAAGATACAGATACAGATACAGATACAGATAAAGATACAGATACAGATACAGACACAGATACAGATACAGATACAGATACAGATACAGATACAGATAAAGATACAGATACAGATAAAGATACAGATACAGATAAAGATACAGATACAGATACAGATAAAGATACAGATACAGATACAGGTAAAGATAAAGATAAAGATAAAGATAAAGATAAAGATACAGATACAGATACAGATACAGATACAGATACACATACAGATACAGATACAGATACAGATAAAGATAAAGATACAGATACAGATACAGATACAGATACAGATACAGATAAAGATAAAGATGAAGATAAAGATAAAGATAAAGATACAGATACAGATACAGATACAGATAAAGATAGAGATAGAGATAAAGATACAGATACAGATACAGACAGATAAAGATAAAGATAAAGATAAAGATACAGATACAGATACAGATACAGATACAGATACAGATAAAGATACAGATAAAGATACAGATACAGATAAAGATACAGATACAGATAAAGATACAGATACAGATACAGGTACAGACACAGATACAGATACAGATACAGATACAGATACAGATACAGATACAGATACAGATACAGATACAGATAAAGATACAGATACAGATACAGATAAAGATACAGATACAGATAAAGATAAAGATAAAGATAAAGATAAAGATAAAGATAAAGATACAGATACAGATACAGATACAGATACAGATAAAGATACAGATACAGATACAGATAAAGATAAAGATACAGATACAGATACAGATACAGATACAGTTACAGATACAGATACAGATACAGATACAGATACAGATACAGATACAGATACAAATACAGATACAGATACAGATACAGATACAGATACAGATACAGATACAGATAAAGATACAGATACAGATACAGATACAGATACAGATACAGATACAGATACAGATACAGATACAGATACAGATAAAGATAAAGATACAGATACAGATACAGATACAGATACAGATACAGATAAAGATAAAGATAAAGATAAAGATAAAGATAAAGATAAAGATAAAGATAAAGATAAAGATAAAGATAAAGATAAAGATAAAGATAAAGATAAAGATAAAGATAAAGATAAAGATAAAGATAAAGATAAAGATAAAGATAAAGATAAAGATAAAGATAAAGATAAAGATAAAGATAAAGATAAAGATAAAGATAAAGATAAAGATAAAGATAAAGATAAAGATAAAGATAAAGATAAAGATAAAGATAAAGATAAAGATAAAGATAAAGATAAAGAGAAAGATAAAGATAAAGATAAAGATAAAGATAAAGATAAAGATAAAGATAAAGATAAAGATAAAGATAAAGATAAAGATAAAGATAAAGATAAAGATAAAGATAAAGATAAAGATAAAGATAAAGATAAAGATAAAGATAAAGATAAAGATAAAGATAAAGATACAGATACAGATACAGATACAGATACAGATACAGATACAGATACAGATACAGATAAAGATAAAGATAAAGATAAAGATAAAGATAAAGATAAAGATAAAGATAAAGATAAAGATAAAGATACAGATACAGATACAGATACAGATAAAGATAAAAATAAAGATACAGATACTGATACAGATACAGATACAGATACAGATAAAGATAAAGATAAAGATAAAGATAAAGATAAAGATAAAGATAAAGATAAAGATAAAGATAAAGATACAGATACAGATACAGATACAGATACAGATAAAGATACAGATACAGATACACATACAGATAAAGATGAAGATACAGATACAGATACAGATAAAGATACAGATACAGATACAGATACAGATAAAGATGAAGATACAGATACAGATACAGATACAGATACAGATACAGATAAAGATAAAGATAAAGATAAAGATAAAGATAAAGATAAAGATAAAGATAAAGATAAAGATAAAGATAAAGATAAAGATAAAGATAAAGATAAAGATAAAGATAAAGATAAAGATAAAGATAAAGATAAAGATAAAGATAAAGGTAAAGATAAAGATAAAGATAAAGATAAAGATAAAGATAAAGATAAAGATAAAGATAAAGATAAAGATAAAGATAAAGATAAAGATAAAGATAAAGATAAAGATAAAGATAAAGATAAAGATAAAGATACAGATAAAGATAAAGATAAAGATAAAGATAAAGATAAAGATAAAGATAAAGATAAAGATAAAGATAAAGATAAAGATAAAGATAAAGATAAAGATAAAGATAAAGATAAAGATAAAGATAAAGATAAAGATAAAGATAAAGATAAAGATAAAGATAAAGATAAAGATAAAGATACAGATACAGATACAGATACAGATAAAGATAAAGATAAAGATAAAGATAAAGATAAAGATAAAGATAAAGATAAAGATAAAGATAAAGGTAAAGATAAAGATACAGATACAGATACAGATACAGATACAGATACAGATACAGATACAGATACAGATACAGATACAGTTACAGATACAGATACAGTTACAGATACAGATACAGATACAGATACAGATACAGATACAGATACAGATAAAGATAAAGATAAAGATAAAGATAAAGATAAAGATAAAGATAAAGATAAAGATAAAGATACAGATACAGATACAGATACAGATACAGATAAAGATACAGATACAGATACACATACAGATAAAGATGAAGATACAGATACAGATACAGATAAAGATACAGATAAAGATAAAGATAAAGATAAAGATAAAGATAAAGATAAAGATAAAGATAAAGATAAAGATAAAGATACAGATACAGTTACAGATACAGATACAGATACAGATACAGATACAGATACAGATACAGATACAGCTACAGATACAAATACAGATACAGATACAGATACAGATAAAGATAAAGATAAAGATAAAGATAAAGATAAAGATAAAGATAAAGATAAAGATAAAGATAAAGATAAAGATGAAGATAAAGATAAAGGTAAAGATAAAGATAAAGATAAAGATAAAGATAAAGATAAAGATAAAGATAAAGATAAAGATAAAGATAAAGATAAAGATAAAGATAAAGATAAAGATATAGATAAAGATAAAGATAAAGATAAAGATAAAGATAAAGATAAAGATAAAGATAAAGATAAAGATAAAGATAAAGATAAAGATAAAGATAAAGATAAAGATAAAGATAAAGATAAAGATAAAGATAAAGATAAAGATAAAGATAAAGATAAAGATAAAGATAAAGATAAAGATACAGATACAGATACAGATACAGATAAAGATAAAGATAAAGATAAAGATAAAGATAAAGATAAAGATAAAGATAAAGGTAAAGATAAAGATACAGATACAGGTACAGATACAGATACAGATACAGATACAGATACAGATACAGATACAGTTACAGATACAGATACAGTTACAGATACAGATACAGATACAGATACAGATACAGATACAGATACAGATAAAGATAAAGATAAAGATAAAGATAAAGATAAAGATAAAGATAAAGATAAAGATAAAGATACAGATACAGATACAGATACAGATACAGATAAAGATACAGATACAGATACACATACAGATAAAGATGAAGATACAGATACAGATACAGATAAAGATACAGATACAGATACAGATACAGATAAAGATGAAGATACAGATACAGATACAGATACAGATACAGATACAGATAAAGATAAAGATAAAGACAAAGATAAAGATAAAGATAAAGATAAAGATAAAGATAAAGATAAAGATAAAGATAAAGATAAAGATAAAGATAAAGATAAAGATAAAGATAAAGATAAAGATAAAGATAAAGGTAAAGATAAAGATAAAGATAAAGATAAAGATAAAGATAAAGATAAAGATAAAGATAAAGATAAAGATAAAGATAAAGATAAAGATAAAGATAAAGATAAAGATAAAGATAAAGATAAAGATAAAGATACAGATAAAGATAAAGATACAGATAAAGATAAAGATTAAGATAAAGATAAAGATAAAGATAAAGATAAAGATAAAGATAAAGATAAAGATAAAGATAAAGATAAAGATAAAGATAAAGATAAAGATAAAGATAAAGATAAAGATAAAGATAAAGATAAAGATAAAGATAAAGATAAAGATAAAGATAAAGATAAAGATAAAGATAAAGATAAAGATACAGATACAGATACAGATACAGATAAAGATAAAGATAAAGATAAAGATAAAGATAAAGATAAAGATAAAGATAAAGGTAAAGATAAAGATACAGATACAGATACAGATACAGATACAGATACAGATACAGATACAGATACAGATACAGATACAGTTACAGATACAGATACAGTTACAGATACAGATACAGATACAGATACAGATACAGATACAGATACAGATACAGATACAGCTACAGATACAAATACAGATACAGATACAGATACAGATAAAGATAAAGATAAAGATAAAGATAAAGATAAAGATAAAGATAAAGATAAAGATAAAGATAAAGATAAAGATAAAGATAAAGATGAAGAGAAAGATAAAGGTAAAGATAAAGATAAAGATAAAGATAAAGATAAAGATAAAGATAAAGATAAAGATAAAGATAAAGATAAAGATAAAGATATAGATAAAGATAAAGATAAAGATAAAGATAAAGATAAAGATAAAGATAAAGATAAAAATAAAGATAAAGATAAAGATAAAGATAAAGATAAAGATAAAGATAAAGATAAAGATAAAGATAAAGATAAAGATAAAGATAAAGATAAAGATAAAGATAAAGATAAAGATAAAGATACAGATACAGATACAGATACAGATAAAGATAAAGATAAAGATAAAGATAAAGATAAAGATAAAGATAAAGATAAAGGTAAAGATAAAGATACAGATACAGATACAGATACAGATACAGATACAGATACAGATACAGATACAGTTACAGATACAGATACAGTTACAGATACAGATACAGATACAGATACAGATACAGATAAAGATAAAGATAAAGATAAAGATAAAGATACAGATACAGATACAGATACAGATACAGATACAGATACAGATACAGATACAGATAAAGATAAAGATACAGACACAGATACAGATACAGATACAGATACAGATAAAGATAAAGATAAAGATAAAGATAAAGATAAAGATAAAGGTAAAGATGAAGATACAGATATAGATACACATACAGATACAGATACAGATACAGATACAAATACAGATACAGATAAAGATAAAGATACAGATACAGATACAGATACAGATACAGATACAGATACAGATACAGATACAGATACAGATAAAGATAAAGATACAGATACAGATACAGATACAGATACAGATACAGATACAGATACAGATAAAGATAAAGATACAGATACAGATACAGATACAGATACAGATACAGATACAGATAAAGATAAAGATAAAGATAAAGATAAAGATAAAGATAAAGATAAAGATAAAGATAAAGATAAAGATAAAGATAAAGATAAAGATAAAGATAAAGATAAAGATAAAGATAAAGATAAAGATAAAGATAAAGATAAAGATAAAGATAAAGATAAAGATAAAGATAAAGATAAAGATAAAGATAAAGATAAAGATAAAGATAAAGATAAAGATAAAGATAAAGATAAAGATAAAGATAAAGATAAAGATAAAGATAAAGATAAAGATAGAGATAAAGATAAAGATAAAGATAAAGATAAAGATAAAGATAAAGATAAAGATAAAGATAAAGATAAAGATAAAGATAAAGATAAAGATAAAGATAAAGATAAAGATAAAGGTAAAGATAAAGATAAAGATAAAGATAAAGATAAAGATAAAGATAAAGATAAAGATAAAGATAAAGATAAAGATAAAGATAAAGATAAAGATAAAGATAAAGATAAAGATAAAGATAAAGGTAAAGATAAAGATAAAGATAAAGATAAAGATAAAGATAAAGATAAAGATAAAGATAAAGATAAAGATAAAGATAAAGATAAAGATAAAGATAAAGATAAAGATAAAGATAAAGATAAAGATAAAGATAAAGATAAAGATAAAGATAAAGATAAAGATAAAGATAAAGATAAAGATAAAGATAAAGATAAAGATAAAGATAAAGATAAAGATAAAGATAAAGATAAAGATAAAGATAAAGATAAAGATAAAGATAAAGATAAAGATAAAGATAAAGATAAAGATAAAGATAAAGATAAAGATACAAATAAAGATACAGATACTGATACAGATACAGATACAGATAAAGATAAAGATAAAGATAAAGATAAAGATAAAGATAAAGATAAAGATAAAGATAAAGATAAAGATAAAGATAAAGATAAAGATAAAGATAAAGATAAAGATAAAGATAAAGATAAAGATAAAGATAAAGATAAAGATAAAGATAAAGATAAAGATAAAGATAAAGATAAAGATAAAGATAAAGATAAAGATAAAGATAAAGATAAAGATAAAGATAAAGATAAAGATAAAGATAAAGATAAAGATACAGATACAGATACAGATACAGATACAGATACAGATACAGATACAGATAAAGATAAAGATAAAGATAAAGATAAAGATACAGATACAGATACAGATACAGATACAGATAAGATAAGATAAAGATAAAGATAAAGATACAGATACAGATACAGATACAGATACAGATACAGATAAAGATAAAGATACAGATACAGATACAGATACACATACAGATAAAGATGAAGATACAGATACAGATACAGATACAGATACAGATACAGATACAGATACAGATACAGATACAGATACAGATAAAGATGAAGATACAGATACAGATACAGATACAGATACAGATACAGATACAGATAAAGATAAAGATAAAGATAAAGATAAAGATAAAGATAAAGATAAAGATAAAGATAAAGATAAAGATAAAGATAAAGATAAAGATAAAGATAAAGATAAAGATAAAGATAAAGATAAAGATAAAGATAAAGATAAAGATAAAGATAAAGATAAAGATAAAGATAAAGATAAAGATAAAGATAAAGATAAAGATAAAGATAAAGATAAAGATAAAGATAAAGATAAAGATAAAGATAAAGATAAAGATAAAGATAAAGATAAAGATAAAGATAAAGATAAAGATAAAGATAAAGATAAAGATAAAGATAAAGATAAAGATAAAGATAAAGATAAAGATAAAGATAAAGATAAAGATAAAGATAAAGATAAAGATAAAGATAAAGATAAAGATAAAGATAAAGATAAAGATAAAGATAAAGATAAAGATAAAGATAAAGATAAAGATAAAGATAAAGATAAAGATAAAGATAAAGATAAAGATAAAGATAAAGATAAAGATAAAGATAAAGATAAAGATAAAGATAAAGATAAAGATAAAGATAAAGATAAAGATAAAGATAAAGATAAAGATAAAGATAAAGATAAAGATAAAGATAAAGATAAAGATAAAGATAAAGATACAGATACAGATACAGATAAAGATAAAGATAAAGATAAAGATAAAGATAAAGATACAGATACAGATACAGATACAGATACAGATACAGATACAGATACAGTTACAGATACAGATACAGTTACAGATACAGATACAGATACAGTTACAGATACAGATACAGATACAGATACAGATACAGATACAAAAACAGATAAAGATAAAGATACAGATACAGATACAGATACAGATACAGATACAGATACAGATACAGATACAGATACAGATAAAGATACAGATACAGATACAGATACAGATACAGATACAAATACAGATACAGATAAAGATAAAGATACAGATACAGATACAGTTACAGATACAGATACAGATACAGATACAGATACAGATACAGATACAGATACAAATACAGATACAGGTACAGATACAGATACAGATAAAGATAAAGATACAGATACAGATACAGATACAGATACAGATACAGATACAGATACAGATACAGATACAGATACAGATACAGATAAAGATAAAGATACAGATACAGATACAGGTACAGATACAGATACAGATACAGATACAGATAAAGATAAAGATACAGATACAGATACAGATACAGATACAGATAAAGATAAAGATAAAGATAAAGATAAAGATAAAGATAAAGATAAAGATAAAGATAAAGATAAAGATAAAGATAAAGATAAAGATAAAGATAAAGATAAAGATAAAGATAAAGATTAAGATAAAGATAAAGATAAAGATAAAGATAAAGATAAAGATAAAGATAAAGATAAAGATAAAGATAAAGATAAAGATAAAGATAAAGATAAAGATAAAGATAAAGATAAAGATAAAGATAAAGATAAAGATAAAGATAAAGATAAAGATAAAGATAAAGATAAAGATAAAGATAAAGATAAAGATAAAGATAAAGATAAAGATAAAGATAAAGATAAAGATAAAGATAAAGATAAAGATAAAGATAAAGATAAAGATAAAAATAAAGATAAAGATAAAGATAAAGATAAAGATAAAGATAAAGATAGAGATAAAGATAAAGATAAAGATAAAGATAAAGATAAAGATAAAGATAAAGATAAAGATAAAGATAAAGGTAAAGATAAAGATAAAGATAAAGATAAAGATAAAGATAAAGATAAAGATAAAGATAAAGATAAAGATAAAGATAAAGATAAAGATAAAGATAAAGATAAAGATAAAGATAAAGATAAAGATAAAGATAAAGATAAAGATAAAGATAAAGATAAAGATAAAGATAAAGATAAAGATAAAGATAAAGGTAAAGATAAAGATAAAGATAAAGATAAAGATACAGATACAGATAAAGATACAGATAAAGATAAAGATGAAGATAAAGATAAAGATACAGATACAGATACAGATACAGATAAAGATAGAGATAGATATAAAGATACAGATACAGATAAAGATAAAGATAAAGATAAAGATAAAGATAAAGATAAAGATAAAGATAAAGATAAAGATAAAGATAAAGATAAAGATAAAGGTAAAGATAAAGATAAAGATAAAGATAAAGGTAAAGATAAAGATAAAGATAAAGATAAAGATAAAGATAAAGATAAAGATAAAGATACAGATAAAGATACAGATACAGATAAAGATAAAGATAAAGATAAAAATAAAGATAAAGATGAAGATACAGATACAGATACAGATACAGATACAGATACAGTTACAGATACAGATACAGATACATATACAGATACAGATACAGATACAGATACAGATACAGTTACAGATACAGATACAGATACAGATACAGATACAGATACAGATACAGATACAGATAAAGATAAAGATACAGATACAGATACAGATACAGATACAGATACAGATAAAGATAAAGATAAAGATAAAGATAAAGATAAAGATAAAGATAAAGATAAAGATAAAGATAAAGATAAAGATAAAGATAAAGATAAAGATAAAGATAAAGATAAAGATAAAGATAAAGATAAAGATAAAGATAAAGATAAAGATAAAGATAAAGATAAAGATAAAGATAAAGATAAAGATAAAGATAAAGATAAAGATAAAGATAAAGATAAAGATAAAGATAAAGATAAAGATAAAGATAAAGATAAAGATAAAGATAAAGATAAAGATAAAGATAAAGATAAAGATAAAGATAAAGATAAAGATAAAGATAAAAATAAAGATACAGATACTGATACAGATACAGATACAGATACAGATAAAGATAAAGATAAAGATAAAGATAAAGATAAAGATAAAGATAAAGATAAAGATAAAGATAAAGATAAAGATAAAGATAAAGATAAAGATAAAGATAAAGATAAAGATAAAGATAAAGATAAAGATAAAGATAAAGATAAAGATAAAGATAAAGATAAAGATAAAGATAAAGATACAGATACAGATACAGATACAGATACAGATACAGATACAGATACAGATACAGATACAGATACAGATAAAGATAGAGATAGAGATAAAGATACAGATACAGATACAGACAGATAAAGATAAAGATAAAGATAAAGATACAGATACAGATACAGATACAGATACAGATAAAGATACAGATACAGATAAAGATACAGATACAGATAAAGATACAGATACAGATACAGGTACAGACAGATACAGATACAGATACAGATACAGATACAGATACAGATAAAGATAAAGATAAGATAAGATACAGATACAGATACAGATACAGATACAGATACAGATAAAGATAAAGATGAAGATAAAGATAAAGATAAAGATAAAGATACAGATACAGATACAGATACAGATAAAGATAGAGATAGAGATAAAGATACAGATACAGATACAGACAGATAAAGATAAAGATAAAGATAAAGATACAGATACAGATACAGATACAGATACAGATACAGATAAAGATACAGATAAAGATACAGATACAGATAAAGATACAGATAAAGATACAGATACAGATAAAGATACAGATACAGATAAAGATACAGATACAGATACAGGTACAGACACAGATACAGATACAGATACAGATACAGATACAGATACAGATACAGATAAAGATAAAGATACAGATACAGATACAGATAAAGATACAGATACAGATACAGATAAAGATACAGATACAGATAAAGATACAGATAAAGATAAAGATGAAGATAAAGATAAAGATACAGATACAGATACAGATACAGATAAAGATAGAGATAGAGATACAGATACAGATAAAGATAAAGATAAAGATAAAGATAGAGATAAAGATAAAGATAAAGATAAAGATACAGATACAGATACAGATACAGATACAGATAAAGATACAGATACAAATACAGATAAAGATAAAGATGCAGATACAGATACAGACACAGATACAGATACAGATACAGATACAGATACAGATACAGATACAGATACAGATACAGATACAGATACAGATTCAGATACAGATAAAGATACAGATACAGATACAGATACAGATAAAGATACAGATACAGATACAGACACAGATACAGATACAGATACAGATACAGATAAAGATACAGATACAGATACAGGTAAAGATAAAGATAAAGATAAAGATAAAGATACAGATACAGATACAGATACATATACAGATACACATACAGATACAGATACAGATACAGATAAAGATAAAGATACAGATACAGATACAGATACAGATACAGATACAGATACAGATAAAGATAAAGATGAAGATAAAGATAAAGATAAAGATAAAGATAAAGATAAAGATAGATACAGATACAGATACAGATACAGATAAAGATAGAGATAGAGATAAAGATACAGATACAGATACAGACAGATAAAGATAAAGATAAAGATAAAGATACAGATACAGATACAGATACAGATACAGATACAGATAAAGATACAGATTAAAGATACAGATACAGATAAAGATACAGATAAAGATACAGATACAGATACAGATACAGGTACAGACACAGATACAGATACAGATACAGATACAGATACAGATACAGATACAGATACAGATACAGATACAGATACAGATAAAGATACAGATACAGATACAGATACAGATAAAGATACAGATACAGATACAGATTAAAGATAAAGATAAAGATAAAGATAAAGATAAAGATAAAGATAAAGATAAAGATAAAGATAAAGATAAAGATACAGATACAGATACAGATACAGATACAGATAAAGATACAGATACAGATACAGATAAAGATAAAGATACAGATACAGATACAGATACAGATACAGTTACAGATACAGATACAGATACAGATACAGATACAGATACAGATACAGATACAAATACAGATACAGATACAGATACAGATACAGATACAGATACAGATAAAGATACAGATACAGATACAGAATACAGATACAGATAAAGATACAGATACAGATACAGATACAGATACAGATACAGATAAAGATAAAGATAAAGATAAAGATAAAGATAAAGATAAAGATAAAGATAAAGATAAAGATAAAGATAAAGATAAAGATAAAGATAAAGATAAAGATAAAGATAAAGATAAAGATAAAGATAAAGATAAAGATAAAGATAAAGATAAAGATAAAGATAAAGATAAAGATAAAGATAAAGATAAAGATAAAGATAAAGATAAAGATAAAGATAAAGATAAAGATAAAGATAAAGATAAAGATAAAGATAAAGATAAAGATAAAGATAAAGATAAAGATAAAGATAAAGATAAAGATAAAGATAAAGATAAAGATAAAGATAAAGATAAAGATAAAGATAAAGATAAGATAAAGATAAAGATAAAGATAAAGATAAAGATAAAGATAAAGATAAAGATAAAGATAAAGATAAAAGATAAAGATAAAGATAAAGATAAAGATAAAGATAAAGATAAAGATAAAGATAAAGATAAAGATAAAGATAAAGATAAAGATAAAGATAAAGATAAAGATAAAGATAAAGATAAAGATAAAGATAAAGATAAAGATAAAGATAAAGATAAAGATAAAGATAAAGATAAAAAATAAAGATACAGATACTGATACAGATACAGATACAGATACAGATAAAGATAAAGATAAAGATAAAGATAAAGATAAAGATAAAGATAAAGATAAAGATAAAGATAAAGATAAAGATAAAGATAAAGATAAAGATAAAGATAAAGATAAAGATAAAGATACAGATACAGATACAGATACAGATACAGATACAGATACAGATACAGATAAAGATAAAGATAAAGATAAAGATAAAGATACAGATACAGATACAGATACAGATAAAGATAAAAAATAAAGATACAGATACTGATACAGATACAGATACAGATACAGATAAAGATAAAGATAAGATAAAGATAAAGATAAAGATAAAGATAAAGATAAAGATAAAGATAAAAGATAAAGATAAAGATAAAGATAAAGATAAAGATAAAGATAAAGATAAAGATAAAGATAAAGATAAAGATAAAGATAAAGATAAAGATACAGATACAGATACAGATACAGATACAGATAAAGATACAGATACAGATACACATACAGATAAAGATGAAGATACAGATACAGATACAGATAAAGATACAGATACAGATACAGATACAGATACAGATAAAGATGAAGATACAGATACAGATACAGATACAGATACAGATACAGATACAGATACAGATAAAGATAAAGATAAAAGATAAAGATAAAGATAAAGATAAAGATAAAGATAAAGATAAAGATAAAGATAAAGATAAAGATAAAGATAAAGATAAAGATAAAGATAAAAGATAAAGATAAAGATAAAGATAAAGATAAAGATAAAGATAAAGATAAAGATAAAGATAAAGATAAAGATAAAGATAAAGATAAAGATAAAGATAAAGATAAAGGTAAAGATAAAGATAAAGATAAAGATAAAGATAAAGATAAAGATAAAGATAAAGATAAAGATAAAGATAAAGATAAAGATAAAGATAAAGATAAAGATAAAGATAAAGATAAAGATAAAGATAAAGATAAAGATAAAGATACAGATACAGATACAGATACAGATAAAGATAAAGATAAAGATAAAGATAAAGATAAAGATAAAGATAAAGATAAAGATAAAGATAAAGATAAAGGTAAAGATAAAGATACAGATACAGATACAGATACAGATACAGATACAGATACAGATACAGATACAGATACAGATACAGATACAGTTACAGATACAGATACAGTTACAGATACAGATACAGATACAGATACAGATACAGATACAGATAAAGATAAAGATAAGATACAGATACAGATACAGATACAGATACAGATAAAGATAAAGATAAAGATAAAGATAAAGATAAAGATAAAGATAAAGATGAAGATAAAGATAAAGGTAAAGATAAAGATAAAGATAAAGATAAAGATAAAGATATAAAGATAAAGATAAAGATAAAGATAAAGATAAAGATAAAGATAAAGATAAAGATAAAGATAAAGATAAAGATAAAGATAAAGATAAAGATAAAGATAAGATAAAGATAAAGATAAAGATAAAGGATAAAGATAAAGATAAAGATAAAGATAAAGATAAAGATAAAGATAAAGATAAAGATAAAGATAAAGATAAAGATACAGATACAGATACAGATACAGATAAAGATAAAGATAAAGATAAAGATAAAGATAAAGATAAAGATAAAGGTAAAGATAAAGATACAGATACAGATACAGATACAGATACAGATACAGATACAGATACAGATACAGATACAGTTACAGATACAGATACAGTTACAGATACAGATACAGATACAGATACAGATACAGATAAAGATAAAGATAAAGATAAAGATAAAGATACAGATAAAAGATAAAGATAAAGATAAAGATAAAGATAAAGATAAAGGTAAAGATGAAGATACAGATATAGATACAGATACAGATACAGATACAGATACAGATACAAATACAGATACAGATAAAGATAAAGATACAGATACAGATACAGATACAGATACAGATACAGATACAGATACAGATAAAGATAAAGATACAGATACAGATACAGATACAGATACAGATACAGATACAGATAAAGATAAAGAATACAGATACAGATACAGATACAGATACAGATACAGATAAAGATAAAGATAAAGATAAAGATAAAGATAAAGATAAGATAAAGATAAAGATGAAGATAAAGATAAAGATAAAGATAAAGATAAAAGATAAAGATAAAGATAAAGATAAAGAAAAGATAAAGATAAAGATAAAGATAAAGATAAAGATAAAGATAAAGATAAAGATAAAGATAAAGATAAAGATAAAGATAAAGATAAAGATAAAGATAAAGATAAAGATAAAGATAAAGATAAAGATAAGATAAAGATAAAGATAAAGATAAAGATAAGATAAAGATAAAGATAAAGATAAAGATAAAGATAAAGATAAAGATAAAGATAAAGATAAAGATAAAGAAGAGTAAAGATAAAGATAAAGATAAAGATAAAGTAAAGATAAAGATAAAGATAAAGATAAAGATAAAGATAAAGATAAAGATAAAGATAAAGATAAAGATAAAGATAAAGATAAAGATAAAGATAAAGATAAAGATAAAGATAAAGATAAAGATAAAAGATAAAGATAAAGATAAAGATAAAGATAAAGATAAAGATAAAGATAAAGATAAAGATAAAGATAAAGATAAAGATAAAGATAAAGATAAAGATAAAGATAAAGATAAAGATAAAGATAAAGATAAAGATAAAGATAAAGATAAAGATAAAGATAAAGAAGATAAAGATAAAGATAAAGATAAAGATAAAGATAAAGATAAAGATAAAGATAAAGATAAAAGATAAAGATAAAGATAAAGATAAAGATAAAGATAAAAGATAAAGATAAAGATAAAGATAAAGATAAAGATAAAGATAAAGATAAAGATAAAGAAGATAAAGATAAAGATAAAGATAAAGATAAAGATAAAGATAAAGATAAAGGTAAAGATAAAGATAAAGATAAAGATAAAAATAAAGATAAAGATAAAGATAAAGATAAAGATAAAGATAAAGATAAAGATAAAGATAAAGATAAAGATAAAGATAAAAGATAAAGATAAAGATAAAGATAAAGATAAAGATAAAGATAAAGATAAAGATAAAGATAAAGATAAAAGATAAAGATAAAGATAAAGATAAGATACAGATACAGATACAGATAAAGATAAAGATAAAAGATAAAGATAAAGATAAAGATAAAGATAAAGATAAGATAAAGATAAAGATAAAGATAAAGATAAGATAAAGAGATAAGATAAAGATAAAGATAAAGATAAAGATAAAGATAAAGATAAAGATAAAGATAAAGATAAAGATAAAGATAAAGATAAAGATAAAGATAAAGATAAAGATAAAGATAAAGATAAAGATAAAGATAAAGATAAAGATAAAGATAAAGATAAAGATAAAAGATAAAGATAAGAGATAAAGATAAAGATAAAGATAAGATAAAGATAAAGATAAAGATAAAGATAAAGATAAAGATAAAGATAAAGATAAAGATAAAGATAAAGATAAAGATAAAGATAAAGATAAAGATAAAGATAAAGATACAGATACAGATACAGATACAGATAAAGATAAAGATAAAGATAAAGATAAAGATAAAGATAAAGATAAAGATAAAGATACAGATACAGATACAGATACAGATACAGATACAGATACAGATACAGATACAGTTACAGATACAGATACAGTTACAGATACAGATACAGATACAGATACAGATACAGATAAAGATAAAGATAAAGATAAAGATAAAGATAAAGATAAAGATAAAGATACAGATACAGATACAGATACAGATACAGATACAGATACAGATACAGATAAAGATAAAGATACAGACACAGATACAGATACAGATACAGATACAGATAAAGATAAAGATAAAGATAAAGATAAAGATAAAGATAAAGATAAAGGTAAAGATGAAGATACAGATATAGATACAGATACAGATACAGATACAGATACAGATACAAATACAGATACAGATAAAGATAAAGATACAGATACAGATACAGATACAGATACAGATACAGATACAGATACAGATACAGATAAAGATAAAGATACAGATACAGATACAGATACAGATACAGATACAGATACAGATAAAGATAAAGATACAGATACAGATACAGATACAGATACAGATACAGATAAAGATAAAGATAAAGATAAAGATAAAGATAAAGATAAAGATAAAGATAAAGATAAAGATAAAGATAAAGATAAAGATAAAGATAAAGATAAAGATAAAGATAAAGATAAAGATAAAGATAAAGATAAAGATAAAGATAAAGATAAAGATAAAGATAAAGATAAAGATAAAGATAAAGATAAAGATAAAGATAAAGATAAAGATAAAGATAAAGATAAAGATAAAGATAAAGATAAAGATAAAGATAAAGATAAAGATAAGATAAAGATAAAGATAAAGATAAAGATAAAGATAAAGATAAAGATAAAGATAAAGATAAGATAAAGATAAAGATAAAGATAAAGATAAAGATAAAGATAAAGATAAAGATAAAGATAAAGATAAAAATAAAGATACAGACTACTGATACAGATACAGATACAGATACAGATAAAGATAAAGATAAAGATAAAGATAAAGATAAAGATAAGATAAAGATAAAGATAAAGAAGATAAAGATAAAGATAAAGATAAAGATAAAGATAAAGATAAAGATAAAGATAAAGATAAAGATACAGATACAGATACAGATACAGATAACAGATACAGATAAAGATAAAGATAAAGATAAAGATAAAGATAAAGATACAGATACAGATACAGATACAGATACAGATAAAGATAAAAATAAAGATACAGATACTGATACAGATACAGATACAGATACAGATAAAGATAAAGATAAAGATAAAGATAAAGATAAAGATAAAGATAAAGATAAAGATAAAGATAAAGATAAAGATAAAGATAAAGATAAAGATAAAGATAAAGATAAAGATAAAGATAAAGATAAAGATAAAGATACAGATACACATACAGATAAAGATGAAGATACAGATACAGATACAGATAAAGAAGATACAGATACAGATACAGATACAGATAGAAGATGAAGATACAGATACAGATACAGATACAGATAAAGATAAAGATAAAGATAAAGATAAAGATAAAGATAAAGATAAAGATAAAGATAAAGATAAAGATAAAGATAAAGATAAAGATAAAGATAAAGATAAAGATAAAGATAAAGATAAAGATAAAGATAAAGATAAAGATAAAGATAAAGATAGAAAGATAAAGATAAAGATAAAGATAAAGATAAAGATAAGATAAGATAAAGATAAAGATAAGATAAAGATAAAGATAAAGATAAAGATAAAGATAAAGATAAAGATAAAGATAAAGATAAAGATAAAGATAAAGATAAAGATAAAGATACAGATACAGATACAGAAGATACAGATACAGATACAGATAAAGATAAAGATAAAGATAA
The DNA here is from genome assembly GCF_028408465.1 of Anastrepha ludens. Taxonomy (NCBI): domain Eukaryota; kingdom Metazoa; phylum Arthropoda; class Insecta; order Diptera; family Tephritidae; genus Anastrepha; species Anastrepha ludens. The sequence goes on from NW_026530038.1 coordinate 195,243, forward strand.
AGATAAAGATAAAGATACAGATACAGATACAGATACAGATACAGATAAAGATAAAAATAAAGATACAGATACTGATACAGATACAGATACAGATACAGACTAAAGATAAAGATAAAGATAAAGATAAAGATAAAGATAAAGATAAAGATAAAGA